>NC_081425.1:22297257-22597257 GCF_949786415.1 Peromyscus eremicus | reverse complement strand
ACTCTGTCCATAAAATAATTGGCCAGCAGCTGATGTGACTTCAGGGTAGGTTGATGTTCACAGAAGTGCCACATGGACTTTGCTATGACACGTCACGGTATTTTGTTAATTACACTTCTGTACTTACTATGAGCCTCTTTTTATTCCCTTGGTAAAATCAAGGTGAATTCAAATGAATGAAAATAATGTAAATTAAAGATCTTGGATGTTTAGTAAAACCTAAGGGAGGTTGCATTCGTTGTGTGTCATAATACTGAATATAATGAAGACAAGACTTCCTCCCTAGTGCTCATTTTGTGTGTTAAATGCTTTAATCATTTTGAGCACAAAGCGTTTACCTTCATTATTACTGCATGGCGAGGAAGGTCTAAGGTTCTGTTTTGTGTACAATCAATGAGAACAGCAGCCTACATTTAGAAAGTGATTTGTATTCAGGCATTTCCAAAGCTCTTTGCATGCAATTTCAGTTACTCTTGCCTGTTTGTTTATTATAAGCGTCTTCTACCTGACAGTTTAAATGAGGTCAGAACTATATGAACTGTACTGGTTTGCTGTATTAGATTTTAAAACACCAGGGCTAGATGTGCACGCTGAAATGACACCAGGGGTTGAGAAAGTGTGCTGCTTAAGATACATACACTTGAAAGTTGCATGTTGTATATCTTTGTTCTTTGGTGTTACTAGAATATTCATTTCCCTTCAACAGAGATCATTGTTCAAAGATTGCTTTAGTTATTTATTTAAATGTACTCTGAGGGCATAGTAGTTTAAACAACCTTCAAGACATATTGAGTTCAATTTGAATCTTAATTATGTAGTCTTAGGAAAGTTATATTTAATCTAGGACTGTTTTTCTCCATGTTTAAGATAGGATGCCAAGACCTACTTCATGGTTATAATGTAAAATGCATGAGCTGATGCACAGAAATCACTGATGGTTAGTAGATGGTGGCTGTTAGTCAGCATGGACTTACACTAGAACAAATGTAAATAATGGCAGGTAGTACCTTTGCATGCTCACCAAACACTCTACCACTGGGCTACATCCCAAGCCCACTTTTTACTTTTTATGGTAAGACATGGTTTCACTAAGTTGCCCAGGCTAGCCTTGAACTTGTTCTGTAGTCCAGGCAAGTCTTGAACCCCTGCTCTGTCTTCCGCAACCTCCCTCAACCTGCCTCATAGGCTTATGCCACTAGGCTGGACTAGGGTTACATTCTTATCTATTTTAATCTGATTTGCACCATAAGTATTTTAATTACATTGTTAAATCAAAACTAAATGAATAAATTTGTCATCACCACCAACATTTGCTTCAGAAACAATCAATAATGGAGGAAATGGCCCTTAGTGAAACTGTATGTGAGACTAGATGCCAACCATTAATTAATTACTGCTGTGTTGATTATTGTTGGGGGTTTTTACTCTTTTAGGGGGCCCTCCACAAGCTCCCAAATAAAGAGGCTTAGTCTTAATTATGAATACCCGACCTTAGCTTAGTTTCTAGCCAGCTTTCCTTAACTTATCCCATCTACCTTTTGCCTCTGGGCTTCTCCCGTTCTCTTACTTCTGTAAATCTTACTCTTACTCCATGGCTTGCAGTGTAGCTGGGTGCCTGGTTCCTGGAGTCCTCTTCCTTCTCTGGCTCCTAGACCTTAGCTCACTCCTTCCAGTTTTCTTCTTCTATATATTCTCTCTGCCTGACAGCCCCACCTATCCTTTCTTCTGCCTTGCTATTGGCTGTTCAGTTCTTTATTAGACCATCAGGTGTTTTAGATAGGCACAGTAACAGAGCTTCACAGAGTTGAACAAGTGCAACATAAGCAAATGTAACACACCTCAAAATAATACTCCCCAAAAGATTATCTTCCCATCCACTCTGGCAAAATATCCATCCAAAGTTTTTATTTAAAAGAGAAAAGAGCTGTTTCAGTTCATGATTCCAGGGGCTTTGCTGCAAGATCAGCTGGCTTCTTTATTTTAGGTATTGGGTGAAGCATAATGGGATAGCTTCAGGAGCACAGAAAGAGGCAACTAACCTCATGGTATCTGGGAAGAAGAAAAAGAGATAGCAAAAGACAGAATAAAACCTTAAAGGTGCACCTTAGTGAGCTGCTTCCTCCAACTAGGATCCACCTCCTAAAGACTGAACCACTCCTCACAGGGCCACTGACATCAAACAAGCCCTTAAAGCGGGGCCTATGGGGATACTTAAGGCCTGTGCCATAACAGTAAACCAACAGAGCATGCCACATGCCAGTCTTGCACAATCAGACTCAATGCCACATGCCAGTCTTGCACAATCAGACTCATTGTGACTCAATGTAACACAATGCCCAGAGATAGAGGACCAGTGTAGAAAGAGCAGAATTAGCTGACGTGTCTTTCAGA
Source organism: Peromyscus eremicus (assembly GCF_949786415.1). Taxonomy (NCBI): domain Eukaryota; kingdom Metazoa; phylum Chordata; class Mammalia; order Rodentia; family Cricetidae; genus Peromyscus; species Peromyscus eremicus. Next base: position 22,594,866 of record NC_081425.1, on the reverse strand, counting down.
AGGCATCATACACTGCTCTTCAAACAGAAAAAAAATTTAAAATGAAAATAATTATCTTCAGAGTAAAAATAAAACCGAAGAAGGAGAAAAGACTGAACTCCAGCTCTACAAGCTTTTTTCCCAGCATGGAGTCATGGATTCATCACCAGAAAGTAAAAAAACAAAAACAAAAACCTGGCAACTGGGGCAACCTGGAGGCAGAAGCTGATGTAGAGTTCATAAAGGGATGCTGTGTATTGGCTTGCTCCTCATGGCTTGCTCAGCCTGCTTTCTTATAGAAACTAGGACCACCAGCCCAGAGATAGTACCACCCACAACAGAGTAGGCCCTTCCCCATCAATCACTCATTAATAAACTGCCCTACAGGCCTGCCTACAATCCAATCTTATGGAGGCATTTTCTCAATTGAGGTTCCCTCCTAAGATGGCTTTAGCTTGTGTGGTGTTGACATAAAACCACCCAGCCCAGGAAGCATCTCAACAAACCTGTCCCATCCGTGAGCCTGAGGGTCCCAACATGAAATTTTGTCAAGAACCACCTTAGCCCATGCTGTCAGCAGCCCCCGCATGAAAAGTAGCCGAGGGCTTGCTTCTTATCTGAGCATTCGATGCACTGCTTCACCCAACTCACTTCCATTATCTCCCACCAAAAACCCATAACAAATTACCATTTCCATGGGAGGAAATGGAGGCTTAGAAAAAGAGCAACTCCTCAAAGATCATACAGTTAATGAGTGAGGGATGAATCTGGCTCTCCAACCCAGTACCCATGCCAGCGCCCAGGCCTCAGGACATCACATCCTGAAATAAATCATGGAGATGCTGAAGAGCCAGGCTTCCACATGTAGCCCTACCTCCTGGAGACACTTTAGAAAGATTTTTGAGTCAGGAACTCAAAGTACTCAAGCTGTGCATCAGTTCATTTAATCCTTGCAAGAGTCCTGTATGGAGGCACTTTTACCTCCATTTTCAGATGAGAAGATTGATGAGTCAGTGATAAGTAAGTGATTGGAGGAAAGAAGACATAAGAGGAAGAGAAAGGATATTTTTCACAATATGAGGGCTAGCCTCCTTGAACATATTCCTTCTGGGATACAGCTCAGCTGAGAAAACAAATGTACCTTGCAAACTAGGTCCAATGGCTGAAATGTTTCCTGGCACATGGACAGTTAATGGTTTTGAATGATTCCAAGTTCACAATCCCATTGGCATCATTAGTCACTCACTGTTCTGGTGAAACATATCACTAAAACACAGTGGCTTTTCTGGGCACATTGGAACAGTTGCATCTGGGGTTGCTGGGTTGTTCAAATGGCACAGTGAACAACAACAAAAATAACCACCCTGTAAATCAAGTTCCAAAAAGTCTGCTGGAATGCCATCAGTTTATTTATTTGTTTATTTATTTAATTATATTGGCAGCTGTGATGACAGAAGAAGCATCATTCTAAAAATGAGCTACAAGCACCATAGGCACAAGGCATAAATAACAGGGAAGAAGAATCCAGCGTGGAGAAGCTTGGGTCCCATCAAGTCAGGACCTCATGTGAAAAGGGAATGTCTGAGAAGCTGTGATTGAGTTCATTGCACTGACTGGGGCTTACTACTCACTAAAATGCTGTTCAGAGTCAGAGCTGTCATGTCTAGGAGTCTGAGTAAACCTGGGAGACTTGTGAGTACAAGCTGGAGCCTAGCTAGATCCTCTAGACCTATCCATTTAAGCTGGTGAGCTGGATGGGACACTTTACATTCTTCTGGTTGTAGGATTCTTCCAGAAGCTAATGTGAGGCTGGATTTTTGCCTACTTGTTCTTCACTTGATTCTTACTCCTGTAGCGCATGGCGTCATTTGCAATACTGCTTACACTGTCTCCGCTTTCCCAAAGCTTGCAACTTCCTGTTCTTACCTGTGAACTCTCAGGACAATGCAGGTTCATGTTACACCATTCCAAACTCTTGGGACAAAACAAGTTCTGGGAAATTAAAACATTTCCAACCTTAAAGGCATAATCATTCTCTTCCCTACATAAGGTATAAGTCAACACTTTTTAATCAATGACATTAACATTTCTTCAACAAAAACAAGGGATGAAATAAAAAGCACAATGGTAATCCCAATGCTTAGGAGGTAGAAGCAGAGGGATCAGGAACTCAAGGTCAGCCTGGGCTGCAAGAAACCCTATCTCAAGTTTTCTTTTTAAAGGGATAGGTAAATACTCTAGTATCTTGAATCATCGTTTGCTATCAAATGAGTTATTAAAGAATTTAACTTCTGGTTTCCAGAGGGTTGTAATTCCATAATTGCAGGTAAATAACTTTGGATACAAAGATGCTGTTGGCATCTTTTGAGAGTGGAAATAAAGGAATGAAACTTGCGACTTTTCCAAACAGAAAAAGAATGCAATGCTAAAGGAGAACTGGGTCATAAGAAGGTTAGCGGAGTGCTCCCTAAATATACAAAAACACAAGAGCTCCAGAGTCCAAGCATTATGGACAGAGTTCTCTCTGCAAATGAACCCCTGGTCTGTTCATTGCTAGGACCAGGGCATTGTGCAGTCTACCCTATTGTCACACTAATGACATCTGACGTTCATACTACAATAACTTCCACCAGGACCACCTATATGATTTTATCTTCTTCTTTCCTTGAAAACACTTCGATGCCACCTGATGCTCATTTCCAAGAAGCAAAAGGAAAGCTCTAAAAAAAAAACACCACAGAGTTAGTCTCTTTCTTAAATATTTTCCCCACATACCCCATAAACAGCTACCATTATAATATTGGTCCCAGACGAGCAGTGGTGGCGCACGCCTTTAATCCCAGCACTCGGGAGGCAGAGCCAGGAGGATCTCTGTGAGTTCAAGGCCAGCCTGGTCTACAGAGCGAGATCCATGACAGGCACCACTACACAGAGAAGTCCTGTCTCAATAAACAACAACAACAACAACAATAATAATAATAATTCAAAATATTCACATATAACATATTGTGGTGTTTTATAGAAAATGCCCCCCAGAGGGAGTAGCACTATTACGAGTTATGGCCTTGCTGGAGGAAGTGTGTGACTGTGGGGACTGGCTTTGAGGGTTTTTTTTTTCTCAAGCTTCCCTCAATGTGATAGTCAATTGATTTCCTGTTGCCTGAAACATGTAGCACTCTCAACTCCAGCACCACCTCTGCCTGCATACCACCATGCTCTCTGCCATGACAATAATTGACTGAAACTCTGAAACTGTAAGTGACTCCCTCAATTAAATGTTTTCCTTGTAAAAGTTGCCATGGTCATAGTATCTCTTCACAGCAACAGAAATCCTAAGACATATATTCTATGAGCATATTAAAATGATATTTATAAGCTACATACTATACTAGACCCTGAAAAGTTGACCTCTTCTAGTTGACTCAACATGGCTCCCTTTCCTAGTTTCTTTCTCATGCACTAAACACCAATCCAGATTGTCACATATTCTAGTCCTCATAAAACCTGAATGTTATTTCCACAGGCAGGTTTTAACTGCAGATAAAAAGAAAGCTTAAAACCCTCATTTAGGGCCAGTGTCTCTCATTAAGCTTTCTGTGATTTCTCCAGAACTGGGGTTCATGGACCAATGCCTACTTACCTGGCTGGATAAGATTAAAATGAGTAATAGATCCTCTGTGCCTTCAGGACGGCTCCTAATGCATTTTTCATTAAGTTGAACTCCCACTCGGGGCCTCTTCCTGAGGTTCAGAAAGAGGTAAGAGAGCCGTGAGGCGGCTTGTTTACTAGCATTTAAACAGGGCTGCTCTTTTCTCACAAATTGTAACAGTTCTGCACTTAACATGATTTCTGGGAAGGTGGAAACACTATGTTTATTTGGCCATCTGTTAAGAGGATACTAATTCATTGGGACAGACTTTCAACTGCTTCCCTTTTCAGAACGTTATTAATATATTTTATAGGAAGGTTGGATAACATACGTCTCACAAAAATACTTACATATATGCAAATATGCATGCATATACATCATTCATTCACATGCATAGAAATAGTCATGCATGTACTCACACATACCATGTTCGTATGCTACTGTATCATGGCTATACACATATGTCTTAGTTAGGGTTTCTATTGCTATGAACAGATACCATGACCACAGCAATTCTTATAAAGGAAAATATTTAATTGGGGCTGGCTCACAGTTTCAGAGGTTTAGTCCATTATGTTCACTGTGCCATGCAGACAGACATGGTGCTGGAGAAGGAGCTGAGAGCTCTTTTTTTTTTTTTTTTTTTTCCGAGACAGGATTTCTTCATGTGGCCTGAGCTATCCTAGAACTAGCTCTGTAGTCCAGGCTGGCCTCAAACTCACAGAGATCCACCTGCCTCTGCCTCCAAGTGTTGGAATTAAAGGCATGTGCACCATCACCTGGCAAATTCTACATCTTGATCCTCAGGCAGGAGAAGCAACTGTGTACCACACAGGGTATAGCTTGAGCATAAAAGACCTCAAAACCTACCTTTGACACACTTCCTCCAACATGGCCACACCTACTCCAACAAGGCCAAACCTCCCAATAGTGTCACTCCCTATGGGCCAAGCTTTAAAAAAAACACGAATCTATGAGGGCCATTCCTATTCAAAAAACCACAACACACATGTACACAAATTACAACTCTTACATAGAGACACACATATTATACCCATACACACATAACACACACACCATCACAAAATATGTATATATACTAATATATACATAACCATATCTAACACACACACACACACACACACACACACACACACACACACACACACACATCTGTAATGGGCTATAAAGTGGCCCCCATTGATATCTTGTCCTAATTTGTGAAACTCATTGCCTTATTTGGAAAGAGTCTTTGCTAATGTTAGTAATGATTTAGAGATGGGGAACATTCTCCCAAATTATCCAGATTGTCCGTAAACACTACTACACGTGTCTTTACACTATAAGGAAGAAGTAAGAAGAGATACCACGCTTAGTGAAGAGAAGAACAAAGTGAGACGAGGCAGAGCCCGGGGCAATAGGGCCCCTGTGAAAGGAATGCAAATGACCACCATAAGCTGGAAGGGTCATAGATCTTACCATGTAGCCTTATAGGTCATGCTTCCCTACACAGTAATAACACCTCATAGCTCAGATGTCTAGCCTCCAGAGTTGTGACTGAATTCCCATCACCACAAAAAAACATGTACAGTGGTGCACACTGTAAATATAACACTAGATGGTAAGAAGCAGCAATACCAGTAGTTCAAGACCATCCTGGGCTATGTGAGAACAAATCTCAAAAGAAAAAATAATAATAAGCTCAATATACCTACAGCCTTACTACATAGTATACCATGAATATCAAACTCCTTTAACGCCAGCTGTTCTGATTATAGCAATAACTGCATTGCTGGGAGCATAGAGGAATGTCACACATTTTCATGCAAGTCTTCTTTGAAACTCTTTATAGCACATAGCACAGTTCTGTTCATCAAACTCCTTACTTATTTGACGCTTCTTGTAGATCACTCTGGAAAAATCAACTGTACCTATCTACTTCTTTCCTAGAGCTGTTAGGTTCCAAGTCATTTTTCAACCATCAATCTGGGCTCAGCTTCCCTCTCAAAATTTTAACAATCATATGTCCAGATTCTCATAGTTACCTGCTTGCCTACATTCTTGGTCCAGGCATCCCTATAAACAGTCAGTGTGCGGTGGTGCTACAGTGTCTTGTCCATTCTGTGTAGATAGGCAGCTGGTTATTGAAATGTAACCTTTACCTCTCTGCAAAATACTCAAGTCTAGCCTTTACCAATTATTGCTCACCTTACCCTGTTCCTTGACTGGGATCTTACCTTACAGTGAGATAACCCTTCGGGGATGCTTGTCTTCGTACCACTAAAAGGGGGGTCGTAAGCTCATTTCCTTCTCCAGTTTTTCTGGTAAGAGAACTGTTCAGCATTGGCTAGGAAACTTGAGAACAGAGACCCTGGGAAGAAGCATGAGCTCTCACTAGCAGAGGGAGTACTCAAAGAGAGGCAAGTCCATCCAGCCTAACCTGAACCTGAAAGGCAATGAAAGAATGACCTGAAGAAGAATGCAGCAACAGGTCCTGTGTTTTCTGTATAGAAACAAACTAGCCAAGATAGAGCCTGGCTCAAAGACTATAAATAGAACTAGGCATGGGGGCTCAGAGCAGTTATAGCAGCAAAGGCTAAGGAAGGGTTGCTTTAAAACTACACAGAGAAACCCTGTCTCGATAGATAGATAGATAGATAGATAGATAGATAGATAGATAGATAGATAGATAGATAGATAGATAGATAAATGGCACTGTCCTCAAATTTCTCCTTGGAGTGCCTACCCCACACACACATACACATTCAAGGCAAGACAGTCATGTGCAGGTGACAACCTTTATTGGGGTCAGGATGAGGACTCTGCCAGCAGATTGAAATGTCACATTTAACCAGACCTCAGAGGGAAAAAATAATTGCCACCTCTCACAGAACATCAGCCAGGAGATGCCCATTCTCAAGGAGATAAGCAGCATGCCTTCTCTATCTCCAAATCTCATTGAATCCTCTTGATGCACCTGAAGGCAGCCAGATGTCTGTGAGATTAAACAAGGAATAAACAGAGAGGGGATGATGGTGCCTTGTGTGGGAAGGAAATCTGGCCCTTATCTTCGTGGGGTCACAATATTAGGGAAATGTCACTCGCTTCCACTCAAGGACAATGAAAAAATCTTGGCACTCTACTGTGGCCATGAGCCCTGGATCAGTGCTAATGACTTTTCCCCTAACCTGGAATGCTTTGTGCCACCTGAATGTCAGGCACCGTCCTTACCATTGTCTGTTCCACCTTGGGGTTTCAAACAGCTCTTGCTCCCCATGTTTTTGCTCCTCTCTGTTTAAAATAGTTACAGTGCTGAGCTGCAGGTGTTTGCTCCTAGAACACTGTGAAAGCTATAAATATCTTAAGTTTGAAGGGGAAGCTGCCTAATGTTTACCTAATCTGTAAAATAAGAAATGAAGCATTAAAATAATCTGAAGTGTGAGGCTCTTGTCTTGGAGCTTTTCCCTTGTTTTATTTCTAACTGTTGTGCCTCTACTCTTCCTTTTTCCTCCCTCTCTCCCTTTCTCCCTCCCTCCCTCTCTCCCTACCTCCTTCCCTCCCTCCCTTCTTTCCTACATTTCTTTCTTCTTCTGTAGCTGTAGACCTACTGCAGAACAAGTTGTGGGTCATGATTATCCCCTCTGCTATGGGAAAGTCAACTTCAGCCTTCTCAGAATACCAATGAAAGTGACGCTCTCACCCTTTGTGTTAGAGAAAACCCAACATGCTCCAGACTGAGATAGTAGAGTGTATTTTCCCTGCTATCCCCTAATGGAGAAATAAATGTTCACCCTACCCCCGGGCAAAGCCTGTAATGCTGATATATGAGTAGTATAATACTGAATGACTGAAATTATGGAACACGAACCACTGGTCACTTGGATGACTTTAGCAGTGCCATGGAGGTTTGCGTTAGTTGAGGTGACAGGAGGAAGAAGGCTATGATCAGTTTGTGGTTTGGAGAAACTCTGAGCTTAAGAGTGCAAGGTACAAAACACCCCAGTGGAGGACTAATGTTCTGGCTCAGTGGATAAAACCAGAGAGCCTTGAGTTCCTTTAAATATAAAGATATGATGACATGTGAAGCAATCCGTAAGTAAAACACTCACTGTATTTTTGTAATGTTTAGTTTCAGGATCCTATCTTGTGAAATAACTGTTTATGACATTTTCTCACTTTATGTTATGTATTTGAACAAGATAGTGAGATGATAGAGAAAGAGGAAGAGAGAATAGATGGATGACAGATAGACAGACAGGTCAATGATAGACAGATATGGGAACAAGATGACAGATGCTGAGAAAGACATTTAACAATATATTTGTCCAACATTGCATATTGCTAGATATCTTCCCAGTAATTGTTTTGTCATGTTACTTTCATTTATTGTTTTATTACTAAGGCAGATTTTGTGTGCAAAAATAACAAAAACAAAACATTTTCCTTGATAAACATAGGCATAAAAATTCTCAGTAAAATGTCTACAAAAAAAATTCAAGAACAGATCCAGATCATCAATCAAAATCAAATCAGCTTCATCCCAAAGATATAGGGATGATTCAACTTGCATAAATTAATAAATGTAATCCTCCACATAAATGGACTCTAGTACAGAAACCATGTATGTGATCATCTCAGTAGAAGCACAACAGGCCTTTGATACATTCCTTCATGAGATTAGGATATTTCATGATAATGAAGGCAAAATATAACAAGTCTATAGTGAATATCATGCTACACAGGAAGAACTCAAGGCATTTCCAGGAACAAGAGAAGAATGTTTACTCTCTAAACTCCTTTTCAATATTGTGCTTGAAGTCTTCAGTAGAGCAATAAAACAAGGAGATAAAGGGAATTCAAATAGGAAAAGAAGTCAAAATATCTTTATTTGAAGATTATATGTTTCTATGTAGAAAAGACCCTAAAGACTACACAAGAAAACATACAAAAATTAATAGCTTTCCTATATTTCAAGTGAGAAACATACTAGCAAGGAAATCAGAGAAGTGATTCCATTCATAATATCCTCAAAAAAAATAAATAAATAAAATACTTTGGAATACACCTAACCAAGGAAGTGAAAAACCTGTACAATGAGAACTTTAAAACAAGAAATAGATTGAAGAAAACAGAAAGACTCTTGTTGGATTTTCTTTTAACCTAGCCCCACATTGGAACACCAAAATGTTGTGGGTTTTTTTTTATTCTTTGACTCTTTTGGGGGGACCTGCCACACAGCTCCCAAATAAATCGCACATGAAGGCTTATTCTTAATTATAAATGCCCAACCTTAGCTTGGCTTGTTTCTTGTCAGCTTTTCATAAATTTAAATTATCCCATCTACCTTTTGCCTCTGGGCCTTCTCCTTTTCTTAGTTCTGTATATCTTACTTTCACTCTTACTCTGTGGCTGGCTGGGTGGCTAGTGGCTGACCCCTAGTGTCCTCCTCTCATGGTTATCTTGCTCTTTCTTCTCCCTTTTCCCCAGATTTTTCCTTCTATTTATTCTCTCTGCCTGCCAGCCCTGCCTATCCTTTCTTCTGCTTCATTATTGGCCATTCAGCTCTTTATTAGACTGTCAGGTGTTTTAGACAGGCAAAGTAACACAGCTTCTTCACAGAGTTAAACAAATGCAACATAAAAGAATGCAACACATTTTTGCATCATTAAACAAATGTTCCACAGCATAAACAAATGCAACACATCTATTGTAGAATAAAATAATATTCTACAACAAAAGACTTCCCTTGCTCATGGTTTGTCAAAGTGGGAAAACAACCAAAAACAATCTACAAATTCAATGTAATCTCCATCAACCATCCAACACAATCCTTCACAAAAATTGAAAAGGCAATCAAAATTCATGTGGAAATATAATAGACCACACATAGCCAAAATAACGCTAAATATAAAAACAGTGCTGGAAGCATCACCACTTTCTGATTTCAAGTTATACCATAGAGCATTGTAATAAAAATAGTATAGGCTGATATAAGAACAAAGACATAAATGGAAGAAAATGTGGCCCCTGATGTAAGTCCAAGCTCCTGATTTTTGACAAAGAGGCAAAAAAATCACATTGGGGAAAAGCCAGAATTTTTAACAAATGGTTCTGGAGAAATTAAAGCTCTACATGTTGAAGAAGAAAACTTGAATCTTATCTCATCTTGCACAAAAATCAACCACCTTTGGATCAAATACTTCAATATTAGACCAGCAAATTCTGAGTGTTCTAGAGCAGCAGTTCTCAAACTGTGGATCAAACAACCCTTTCATAGGGTCACCTAAGACCATGGGAACACAGATATCAACATTATGATTCGTAATAGTAGCAAAATTAGTTATGAAATATGAATGAAAATAATTTTATGGTTTGGGGTCACCACAACATGAGGAACTGTATTGAAGGGTAAAAGCATTAGGAAGAATGAGAACCACTGCTCTAGAGGTAAGAGTAGGAAGTACCCTTCAGGGTGTAAGCTCAGCTAAGCACTTCCTAAATAGGATGCAGATCATGCAGGCAATAGTAAGAACAATCAGCAAGTGGGACCTCACAAAATAAAAAACGTTTTGCACTGCAAACTGTTAATCGACATAAGAGGCAGCCTTTAGAATAGGAAAATACCTTTGCTAGCTATGTGTCTGGGAGAATATTAGTGTTTAGAATATCAAAAAAACAATTAAAGGTGGACTATGAAAGTGAATGGAGAGTTCTCAAAATTAAAAAATGCAAATGAATAAGAAATATTTTCAAAATTTTCAGCACCCTTAGCCATCACTAAAATGCAAATGAAAAACTACGTTGAGATTTCATCTTGCTACCATCAGAATGACTAACTCAAGTCTTCATCCTAACTCCACCACACTCCCCGCATAACTCATTGAGTACAAAGATTGCTGCCTTTATGCTGAATGCAGGGCAATCCACATGGGCAACTTATTAGGGATCTAAGCCCTAAAGAAAACTGATTCTTCCTCACCTAGCAGCTATCAACTGTCAATAACTGCTCATCTAGGGATCAGAATTCATGAGTCCTTCTGCCTTTAAGGAATTTTGACTAGTCTTATCATCCTTATTGTTGTGCTGACATGTATTACACTGGCGTAAAAAGAAATTTGTTGCCTACAGTTCAAATGCATAGATTATATAAAAACAGAATAAATTTAAGCTACAACTGTTATTTTTTGCTGTTAATGCTTGCATTTTGATGCTACAAAATTTACATTTCTAAGAAGCTGAACTTAATATATTGTTGCTTACTAAATTTCTCATGATTTCCGTTGCACTTATAGATCTTTAAATTATTTATTTGACTTTATCTCTAAGAATGGATTGATCCCTGATCCATCCCTCTTCATATCAAGAGAAGTAGCTTCTGGCTGAGTTTGGTTGGGCTGTAATGTCAGTACTTGGGAACTTGTTGCAGGAAAATTGCAAATTTGAGGCCAGTCTCTGTCTCAAGACAGATAGCTTGCTAAAGTCTGAGTGCCAAGAGTTCTATTCTATTCTTTGCAGGAAGTACACTTATTATCTTGCTTTCAGAACCAGGTAACATATTACCAAAATATCATCACCAGTTGAAGAATTAAAAGGCAGGGAGAATCCAGCAAAATGTCCTTAGGAAGTATTTAAGGATCTGTCTTTTAAAAAATTAATAACTTAATAAGAATGAAAGAGGGAGTTGGGAGGTCTGTGTCTATTGTCCATGGAGGAATGGGCTGTAGTGTTCTGGATAGGCACTATGTAAAGAGAGGAGACTGAGAGGTCTATGTCTACACCCATGAAGGAATGGACTGTAGTGTTGTGGAATATTAGTTTAAGATGTGTTACATTTGTTTAATGATGCAAAGATGTGTTTCATTCTTTTATGTTGCATTTATTTACCTCTTTAAACCTGTGTTAGTGTGCCTGTCTAAAACAACTGATGGTCTAATAAAGAGCTGAACGGCCAATAGAGAAAAAGGAGAAAAAATAGATAGAACAAAGATAAGAAGGCAGAGAGAATAAATAGAAGGAGAAATCTAGGAAGAAAAGAAGAAGGAAAAGAGAGGAAAGAAGAGGACTCTAGGGACCAACCACCCAGCCACCCAGCCAGCCAGGCATGGAATATGAGTGAAAGTAAGGTAAACAGAAGTAAGAAAAGGAAAAAGCCCAGAGGCAAAAAGTAGATGAGATAATTTAAAGTTAAGAAAAGCTGGCAAGAAACAAGCCAAGCTAAAGTCGGGCATTTATAATTAAAAATAAGTCTCCATGTGTGATTTATTTGGGAGCTGGGTGGCATCCCCCACCAAAAGAGCAAAAACCAACCAACAACACTGTAGTTTTCTGTGTGAAGAGGAAGGCTGAGAAGTCTATGTCTATCATCCATGAAGGAATGGGCTGTAGTGTTCTGTGTGAAGAGGAAAAAGACTGAGCCATACAGGAAAACAAATCTCTCTTCAACTGGAGCAACTTCACAGTGATGGAATCTGTCTGGAAACACAATAAGCTACCTCAAAAGTAACCCAAATTTTTTATATGTATAAATGGAAAAAAAAGCTGCCTAGCTTCTCTACAAATTTCTGAGTCATTTTGATGAATAAAAAGGAAGCTGGAAGGATATGTAAAGCAGGGGCAATAGTTTAAGACCAAATTCTGAATCATACCCTTTATGGGTAATCATGAATATGCAGTGCTCATGAGAATAGTCTCCAAATGCTTTCCAGGTAGTAAAAAGAAAATTGAAGTACATAAAGAATTTTATACATCTTAATACATACACCTTACTTCTGCAAAGGAAAAAAGAAGCCTAAATTTTCTAAATAACACAAGTGAGTTGTTGGTTCTAAATTTAAAACTTATGCAAACACAGCAAAGCTCTGTCATCAAAAATGGAAGGTTAGTTTTAATCTCATTCTGTTTAAAGTACCAAGTTTTTAAAATTCAAAGTGATCAAATTTTGTAGGCTTCACAAGTTTATTTTGTTTGAACTTCCTATTTGATTTTTTTTTAATCTGGTGTATTTTAAGAGACTAATTACAAATGGCTAATTATCAAAGTAAGGCAGGAATTTGCAATAGAGGACTACTTCTGTGGTTAAACAACCCCCATTCCAAGGTGTTCACATCTAAGATTCAGTTATGAACTCAAGACAAAGGCCCATACTGGAGCTCAAGGAAGCTTGAATGTGTTTACCAAAAATAGCATGTTCCCCAAGTCATAGAGAGGACTATTCAGACAGTCTTCTTTCATTGAGTTTGAATACAGCTACCTGCCAGCTACTCATTCATTACTGAGTTTCACTTACAGGTGTTTATGGCCTAGGCTGCATTTGTAGCAGGTGCTGCTGGCTCCACATGAAACCCACCAGCACTTAGATTTTCTGCTTGCCGGGTCCATGGCAAGATGTACCTGAAGCTCTACCTGTGAGTTTGTGATGGTGTTTATTTTTTCCAACAATGGGGCCTCCTTCAGCCTATGTTCTCAGTGGGTAGTACAGTCAAAGAGTCATGGGAACAGCCTTCAGCCAATATGGAAGCTGGTGCGTCAATGTTCCAACTAATGTTCTTTGTGTGGGATAATTCTGGGTGATTTCTATTCTGCCTCCCAGAGGTCTCGAATGGAAATCAGTTCCATTTTCTGAAAGCAGTAGCTCATTAGCCACCATAATTTGTTTCCTTCCCTTCCAAGTCTCTTTCCACACCCTCCTGTTGGTCTTTCCTGGGATCATAGCCCAAATCTACATGTTCTCACATTCTAGCATCTGATTTCAGCTTAGGAAAAAAAAATCAACCTGAGGTTGTGCTGTTTCCATATATTTGAATACTAATAAAGATTTGTTTTAATATTTTATGTTTCCCTAATTTTTATTATAGAAAAAATTCTATTAAGGTACAAAAAGTAAAATGCTGATATGAACATACATGAACTACTATAATCAACTGCAAAACTGAATTTCATCAACATAATTATGATCAAAATCAGGTGAAGCAAGGGAATGTGTGCAGGATGATAGATAAATATACACTGTGGAGAGGTACAGGTGTGTGAAGGGGTGAGTGTGTGTGTAGGCCAGAGGTTAATCTCCAGTGTTTATTCTCAGTAGCTTTCTTGTTTGTTGAGATAGTATTTCTCACTGGCCTGGGGCTTTGACTAGGCTAGATAACCAGAGACTCCCAGAGATTCACTTGTTTCTACCTCCCCAGAACTGGGATTTTTAAACACATACCACTGAGACAAGGTTCCACAAGTCTGCATTTGTATTAATTGTGGTTTTCTGTAACAGTGGCTGTCTGTTGCAAAAAGAAGTCTCCTTGATGAGGGGTGAGGACTACTCTTTCCTGTGGGTATAAGGACAAATCTTTAGAGTATAGTTGTGGATTATGCTGGTTTAGTAAAGTAGTGGTTGTAGGTTCGCTCCAAAGTCCATGACTTCACTAGCTCTGAGTAGTAGGTTAGGCTTACAGTACCAGGCATGGACTCCCACTTCTTGAGCTGGTCCTAAGTCCAATTCGAGAGCTGTTGGTTACCACAAAGAAGTACAGGCAACCAAAGATGTGATAAAAAGTTTTCCCCAGGAAAGATCACACCAATTGGTTGTCCAGTAACACATGGTCAGCCCTGAAAACAAACATATAAACAAGCAACATTACATAGACTGAGTAATTATATTTAGAAATACATATGAATAGTCAAATACATATATGCATGTAACAACAGTTTATAAAAACAGGCCATGAATTTGAAAGAGATAAGGAAGTGCATTTGGGAGAGTTTGAAGGGAAGAGAGAGAAGGGGAAAATGATGGAATTATATCTTAATCTCAAAAATAAAAGAAAAAAAAACATATACTACCACACCCAGGTTTTTAAATTTAGATTCTGGGGAACAAACTCAGGTCCTCATATTTGTGCAGCAAGAACTTTACTGACTGAGCTGTCTCCCCAGTCCAAGATATAGATTTTTTTTGTTAAGAGTAGGGCAGACAATGTCTTGGGAAAAGAACAGAGGAGCTTGGAGAAAACAGGAAGGCGGAAGGAGACACTGCCAGCCGCCGCCACGACAAGCAGCATGTGAAGATGCCGGTAAGCCACAAGCCACGTGGCAAGGTATAGATTTATAGAAATGGGTTAATTTAAGATATAAGAACAGTTAGCAAGAAGCCTGCCATGGCCATACAGTTTGTAAGCAATGTAAGTCTCTATGTTTACTTGGTTGGGTCTGAGCAGCTATGGGACTGGCAAGTGACAGAGATTTGTCCTGACTGTGGGCCAGGCAGGAAAATTCTAGCTACAGGAGATGTTGTGGGTTCTGTATCTCTTCAGCTCCTTGTTCTAGGTTGTGGTTTTGTAGTATATCCACTTCACACTAATTCATCAAGCTCTGTATTTTATTTACCTGTGTGCTCATTGGTTTATTACATTATTTTTCAACAATTTTTATTTTCAAAGTTAAGTTTAAAATTATCTACTTTCAAGTGTCAATCAAACCACAAGGAATTATTTTCTTTACAATTTTGGTTTTTATCTTATGTAAAAAACTATGTAAACTAGAAACTACATAAATTTAAAAAAAAACTATGTAAAAAAAAAACTACATAAGTGTTTTTAACCTAATGCAACATGCTCTGATTTATTCTCTCAGATTCTTGGATTGAATATGCCAGCAGTAATTATTCCTGAATATATTGGCTTTATTGCTCACAAACTGGTGATCGTTTAACATTTTCAAAAAGGCAAATCCTGAGTGATGTTCAATTAAAGCTTCAGACTCAAATGTTTTCCAGTCTCACATATGGCCTTTGTAAAGGATTAACATGCCAACAATTGTCTTCTAATCTTAGGGAAGGTTTAAAAAGTCAACATCTGCATGAAGAATGGAAAATACTGTTCTCTCACACATTACAAAAGGAGTACCTATAAAACAAGATTTTTTTTCCACTGTATTCCTGTGAAATATTTGATAAAGAGACAGAAAAGGGGGTGGTTTCTTTTTTTTTATTCTCCTGTGAACAAGTTGCTCTTTAATTATAGCAAAATAAATATAATATATAATATAGTGTATGCCCCATCGCTGTTGTAATTTAAAGTTGTCCTCATGATTAAAGTTGACAGAAGGTACTTTTCTCAGAAATGTTTTCTTCTGTTCCTTCTTACAGACGTCCCTCCGTTCCCTGTGTCTCCTCTGTTGCTCAGTCCCTTCTGTGGAGGCTTTTTCTCTGAAGGGTCACTTACATTGCTATCCTGGGATCTTCCTATCTCTGGAGACAGGGATAAAGAATAGCCAGTGAGAAAGGTGGTCTCCATTATGTGCCCCTCAGTCAGCAGGAGGCTTTGCCTACCTCTGCCTCAGTAGGTCCAGGGAGGAACCAAATATCTCATTTTTGACAAGTTTCTGGGCACTGATAATTAGGCTGATTCCAGGGACTAAGCCTCCATATTCATCTTCTAAGTCATCAAGTACTTTAAAACCCAATTTGCATTTGTAAGAATACCTCCCAGATCACCATTTATTTGTGATTCTTCTGGAAACTTCCCCAGGAAGGAAAGAGTCCAATATGGCATTCCTGCAAGAGGTTTATTTTTTCCTACCATTTTATTTCTCTGACTAACTCTACTAATCACTTAATTCTGTATAACTTTTAAATAACGATTCAAGAGCTAGAAGTGGTAGCTCACACTAGCAATCCCAGCACTTGGTAGACTAAGGCAGGGAGATTGCTGTGAATTCAAGGCCAACTTCAGCTACATAATAACTTTAAGACCACCCTTGACAAACTTGAGACCCTGTCTCAAAAACTAATTAAATCTGATAATGGTTGAACAATGTCTCTTTCTCTCACTGCTTCTCCCTCTGTTTGATTTGTAGGATATCCTTAGTTCTCTAAAGAACACCAAAAGTTTGCTATACCCTTCCACTTTGCTTTCCAGTAATAGATTTCTGTTATTTTAGTTTTTGGCTTTTATTCAAGGTTTCTTTATGTGGCCCAGGCTTACTCCAAACTCATGATCTTCCCATATCACCCTCCCAACTACTGAGAACACTGGTTGTGTCATCAGACTAGTGATACAAAGATTTTGACAAGATGCAGCTCACAGTCCCCAAGAGCATCATGATTCAGTCACTGAGACACAGTCTCCCCTGCATCTTTATTTTTCCTCTTCCCTTTACTCAGCTTCATGCATTTGTTTCTTTGCTGTGCAGTTGCATACCCATTACTGTATTCCAAGACTCCAACACTTTCCTACCACTTGATGTTGATGCACTTTCGGAACCTTTTATTGGTTGAAAAAAATGATTGGAAGCTATTCTTACATCTGTTAGAAAAAAGCAAAACCATTAACCAGGCACCCTTTCCCTGCTGACCCTGCAAACATGTTGTTCTCTCTACCCAAAGGTTTTGACCCTCCTCGTCAAAGTAAGCCCTCTCTTTTGAGATTGAAGATCTTCATATGATTTAAAATTAACCTCTTTCCACAGCAATTTCAGATGAACTGCCTTTTTCTTAAGATCCTGTTATAACTTCAACAATTCATCAGCAGTGAACACAACCCTAACATATGTAAAAGCTCTTGGTGATGAGCTGATCTATGTGTTGCCTTCTGTAACTGGAGAAATTGCCCCAAGTATGGACTCCTTCTTTATTTCCTTTACTACTGGTATCGTATACAGAGTTCTGAGTACACACTAGTCTTACAAAATTAACATCATCTTTTCTTTTATTTGATGAAATAAACACTTGTACACAAATAACCCATGGCTATTCTATTCTATCTAATGCTGTGATTCTGGTCACAGTCTATAAATGCACTAATAGGGACACTCATAGAAAAAATGTAATTTACCTGCATGTATAGTACAAATTATATTGGATTGTTATTATTACTATTATTATTATATATAATACTTTTATAATATAATTTATATGTTTAAAAATTATAAACATAAATATGATTATAAAATATAAATAGGGGTCTGAAGAGGTGGCTCAGAGCTTAAAAGCACTGGCTTCTCTTCCAAAGGACCCAGGTTCAATTCCCAACACCCACACAGCAGCTCATAACTGTATGTAACTCCAATTCCAGAGGATCTGGCATCCTCACACAGACATACAGGCAGGCAAAACCCCAATGTACATAATAAAATAAATAAATCTTAAAAAACAGTCTTAAAAAACAAGTTTAAAAAATAAAATAAAATATAAATATCATAATAAAATATAATGCCTATTATTAACCAACAAAGTATAAATTTTATATTGATTTATATAAACTTTAGGTGAAAATTCAGAATTTAACCAAACTGATAATCAAATTGTAGTAGATACAAAAAAACAGATGTGTGTATAGGTAAAGTAGGTATTGGCAAATATAGAGAGATAGATATATGTAACAGATGTGTGTATAGGTAAAGTAGGTCTAGGCAAATATAGAGAGATAGATAGATGGACAAATAATCCTACTGATTTCTAAGAGATGTGAGGCATAGTATAAATACTGAGTATATACAAAAAACAAATAGAACACATCCTAGAAAAAGTTACTTTGTGTTTCTGTTACTACCAATGCAAGGAAATATAAGTTCAATTTATGTAAGCTTAAGAATGAATGAAGCTTCATTATACAATGTTTATTGACTGAATTAATTTTCCTAAGTATGTATTTTGTGCCATACTCTTTCCACATCTGATATAAACAGTCTTTCCTGCCTCTAAGACACACAGTATGACAGACAGAGAAAATACCATAACACAATGTGCCTAGAGCATTGTCATAGAATCAGAAACTGGACTACAGTACATTAATTAGGTTTATCAAATAAGAAAATGAGTCCTGATTATTTTCTTCATGGTGTTTGATGACCACCAAAAGTCTAAAATATAGAACAAAGAGGAAAAAGTTGTACATTTTTTGTCCTTTTATAGCATGAGGAAAACATATTTTGTAGACAACATGAAATAGTCTAATGAAAGGAACGATTGAGAAATTCGGGGAGGTTGATAGAAAATGACACAGTTGGTAGAAGATAATATCAAAGTAGGGACCCATTGAACCAGATAGTGTCCTAAGATATGAACACGAGCAAACATAAACCAGTACTTCCATTCCTTATCCCACCTTGCCTGGGACAGACACTTGCATTTCTTCCTGATTTTTGCCTTGTAATTCATATTTATAAAACATTAAACAATTTTGAAATCTCTGCTCCTTGTTTGCATAGCCTCCCTGACTCTGTTTGTCCTGCTTGGGTGTTCTCTCTTCCACTTATACCCCTTACGCTTGTGTGCACAGGTCTCAAGGAAACCAGAAAAACAGGAGACAAGAACACTGGTGTCTAATCCCATTCACTCTTTCAGAGAGCTGGACATGATACAGTATTGAGAGAAGCCATCAGATTAATATGTTTTGCTCATTTAAATCTACAAATAGTGAAATTTCAAGAAGTTATCATTAGTGAAATGAGCAAAGGCTCAAGCAAGTTAAATAGAATAAAAATAAACGCATTGCTGTATTAAATATTTTTATACTCTGCTCTGGTATTATTGTGTGTGATGGTTTGAATGAGAGTGGCCCCCATAGGCTCATGTGTTTGAATGTTTAGTCCCCAGGTGGTGGAATTGTTTGGGAAAGATTAAGAGGCATGGCCTTCTTGGAGAAGCTGTGTCACTAGAGGTTTCAAAAGATGAGCCATTCTCAGTGTTCTCTCTCTCTCTCTCTCTCTCTCTCTCTCTCTCTCTCTCTCTCTCTCTCTCTCCTTCTCTCTCTCTTTCTGTCTCTGTGTCTGTCTCTCTCACTCTCTCTGCCTTGTGTTTGAGGATCAAGATGTGAGCTCTCAGCTGTCCTTTCCACCATGCCTTTGCTCATCCATCAAGACTCTAACCCTCTGAAATCCTAAGCTCAATTAAATGCTTTCTTTCATAAGTTGCCTGGGTCATAGAGTTTTATCACATTGATAGAAAACTAATTAATACATAGTGACACCTGAAATCAATTCAACTCTATTAACTTTACCTCTTCTACCTCCTCCAGAGGTATATACTCCCTCTTTCACAGTTGTTCATTAGTTTGCAACTGGATTCCTAAGTTTACTCTCAGTTTCTGCTCCCTCATTAATTCATTTTTCATGGCACTACACCAAAAAAATAAAGATCAGAAAAGAGAACGTGTCCTGAAGTGGTTTAAAATATGTTTGGAGGCTGCCATTGGAGAGCCACACCCATGGCTCATGGCTCTGGGCTACGACAGTGGGACTCAACAAGGACAATGAAGAAAGTCAGCAAACTGAGGCACAGCTGGTGACGTTGACACCTCACCAAACACACTAACTTTGCAGAAGAAGTGATCATGGGGTGTGTACTCTGTGCCCTAGGAGCAGCATTCCGTAGAGCTGTTCAGTGTCTCCAAGTGGTCGCAAGTGCATCTCAAAGAGGATGGGGATTCATATCCATACCGAGAGGAAGTAGAAGAACCTGAACAACACAGTGGTGGCCATGAAGAAGCTGCTGCCAAGAAGGACGGATTACACTTTGTCCCTTCCCTCAGTAAACATTTATGCCCCGCAAAATTAATCAACTAAAACTTTTTAAAAAACGAATAAAGCCTCTATAATTGCAACATGTTAGGGATGTTGAAAGGCATAGAAAAACAGATCAGTGCACAGTTGGACAGTAGAGAAATATATTAAAACAGACATGAGAACTATTTTATAATCATAAAATGTGTCGTTTCAAATCTGGTGAGTGGTGGAAGACTAATAATAAGTTTCAGAAGAAAATAAAATAATGATTAGCTACTTCACATGTTTCAGATACCATTAAAGATCTAACTGTAGTTAAAACACATAAAATATGTTAATGACACTGATATAGAAAAGATAGGAGAGACTACTTAAAAGAGACATGAGACCAGGAATAACAACCATCACTATAATGAGGGTGTCACAAGAAAGTATTAAACGTGAAAATTAAAATAGTATGCTCTGCAATATACATAGTAACAAAAAGAGATCATCAGCAAGAAATGATACTATCATTTCTTGAATTTCAAGGATAAGGAAGAAAATATACAAAGAATCCAACCCAAGAAGTAAAACAGTTTCCCAAAGGCAAGATTGTATTACATTTAAGATTCCATAAAACACTACCCCCACTCCTGTCCAGGCTGTTCATGAACAGCCTGGACAGGAGTGGGGGTAGTGAAGGGTGAGGGTCGAGGGAAAGAGAGCTTGGGTGAGTGGGAGATCCCAGCTGGATCAAAAACAGAGAGGGAGAACAAGGAATAGGAGACCATGGTAAATGAAGACCACATGAGAATAGGAAGAAACAAAGTGCTAGAGAGGCCCACAGAAATCCACAAAGATACCCCCACAACAGACTGCTGGCAATGGTCGAGAGACAATCCGAACTGACCTACTCTGGTGATGGGATGGCCAAACACCCTAATTGTCGTGCTAGAAACCTCATCCAACTACTGATGGATCTGGAGGCAGAGATCCATGACTAGGCCCCAGGTGGATCTCTGGGAGTCCAATTAGCGAGAATGAGGAGGGTTTATATGAGAGAGAATTGTTGAGACCAAGGTCGGATAAAGCACAGAGACAAATAGCCAAACAAACGGAAACACATGAAATATGAACCAATGGCTGAGGGGTCACCAACTGGATCAGGCCCTCTGAGTGGGTGAGACAGTTGATTGGCCTGATCTGTTTGGGAGGCATCCAGGCAGTGGGACCGGGTCCTGTGCTCATTGCATGAGTTGGCTGTTTGAAACCTGGGGCCTATGCAGGGTCCCTTGGCTCAGCATGGGAGGAGGGGACTGGACCTACCTGGACTGAGTCCACCAGGTTGATCTCAGTCTGTGGGGAAGGCTTTGCCCTGGAGGAGATTGGAATGGGGGGCGGGCTGGGGGGAAGGTGAGGGGGGCGGGAGGGGGGAGAACAAGGGAATCTGTGGCTGATATGTAGAACTGAATTGTATTGCAAAATAAAAATTTAAAAAAAAATAAATAAAATAAGAAAATAAAAAAAAAAGATTCCATAAAACAGTAACCAAATTGACTATACAATTAAACCACAAAAATAGCTTCAAATTTTAAAACATTGAAATATTATAGACTCTTTGACCAGGATGCAATAAAAGTAGAAAAAGTTGTCCAACTATAAATTTAAAGCTTCAATCAAATAGAAATTTCAGGAAACAAAACAAATCATTCTAAATAGTTCCTGGGGTAAAAAGGAAATCAAAGCTATAATTATAGATAATTTAGAAACACAGGTCCAGAGGAGTTCTGGTTCCTGACAGATCCGACAAATGAAGAACCAGCTTGCGTTGCTGTGTTGTCAAAAAAGAAAAAACAACAATTACAAAGGAAGTGGGGATGAAAAGGGATAGGTTGGATTCAAAGAACCAATTGCAGAACAACAAAGGAACAGACTTCCAGGATCTCCCCCGAGGACGAAAAGGAGGATCCCACCTCCATGTCTTTTCATGATCTCTTAAGAAGTGTTTAAGTTGGTGGTGAAGTTTTCAACACACTTCCTGTAGTACAGAAAGCATTGTCAGGGGAAGCCATTCACTAAGGCATACATGACAAATGGAATTTCACCAAGATGCTTCCACCTATATGTCCCTGCATTCCCACATAGTAACACTACAGTATAATGGACATTTATCTCTCTATGATGCATGATAGGTGATCTATACTCATTCTTCTCCAAAACAGGCAGAGGCTCACCCATGCCAAACAATGGAACAGGACGGAGGAGCTCTTATGTGAAATCTAAGGATAAAACTTAGTCAAGAAAATGTAACTTCCTAATCTCCTCTATTCCCTCCCTTCTTCCCTCCCTCCCTCCCTTCCTCCCTCTCTCCCTCCCTTCTTCTCTCCCTTCCTCTCTCTATCACTCACCTACCTCTTCTCTCTTTTCTCTGTGTTCATGGAAAGTTAAGCAGACTGTAGAGTTAGGTGGGTGGGAGTGTGTATTGGCACACACCTGTGATTCACTCAGGAGGCTGAAGAAGGAGAGCAGAGTTCAAGTTCAGCCTTGGAAGAAGAACCTTCTTATTTTAAAAACCAAAAGCTTATGTCATAAAATAAAATTAAATTAATGTAGCTTCTATCAGGCTTTTAATTCTAGCACTCAAGAGGCAGAGGCAGGTGGATTCCTATGAGTTTGAAGTCACCCTGATCTACAAAGAAAATTCCAGGCCATCCAAGGCTATACAGTGAAACTCTGACTCAAACTAGCAAACCAAAACTTAAGGCCAAGCATAAAATTTTCCAAGAAATATAACAGGTTGTTGATACTATAGTATAGGAACCATAAGTCAAAATAAAACCAACTAGAAATATGAATATTTATATATCATAGTCAAAAATCCAAAAATGATAGATGAAATAAATTAGAGGATCTATTTTTTAAAAATCTATGAAAGGATAAGAAACTGAAATCTCTTCTGTGCTTTTACATTCCAGATTCAACTATAGTTACACATTTTTGTGGTTCAGGGGCTCATTTCTCACTTGTCTCCAGAGGTATATGATTTTCTGGCTCATAGGGGCACTGATTTGGGGGCTTATAAACTTAAAAGGGGATTAAAGTTGCATACTTATCAAGAAAGTAATGTCTTGCCCTTCTTTAGAGTTTCAAATGAAAGTAGTAAAAAATAGTCAATGCATGTGCAAGATTTTCCAAATCATAGGACTGGACACAACTAATTCCTCTTTGGGAATAACCCACATATGGGTCTCCACCTAAATGATTTGCTTTCCTTTCCAAAGGGTCATGAAAACATGGACAGTCATTCCCCAGACAATTTAACACCTCTGCTTGTCTAGGGCTTCCCGATTTTCAGGGCATCTTTATCTGCTTTTTCTCTTTAGGATATCAAGCAATCCTGTGCAGTTTATATAACAAGCCTTGGTCCCAGTCCTTCCTTACAGACAGAGTTTGAAATTCCCATATGATAGGCAATGGGTTCAGCGGTACACAGCAGAGATGGGGTAATGACAAGTTACGTATGTAATGCTTAATGGGGGCTCTTTCCATGTTCCACAGTATTTCCACAGGCTTCTGACCCAAGAAGCCATAGAACACAGGCAGTGGCAGATTTCATTGTCCATACTCTCAAAGCCACTCCTCACTTCTTTCAGTTACAATTACTGAGAATACACAAGGTAGGTATTCGTTGTGACGATAATGAAAAAAAGTCAGGCAAAAGACACAATATAATATCAAAAAAAAGAGAATTTTCACCTTCTAGTGGGATATGCTTCCTATAGTACATCCAGGTAAGGAAGCTTCCTCTTCCCACTTATTGTAACATAAAAGTTATCCTCCCCACATCCATTCCAAACTCACTTGGTAAAATTCTAACATCCAGTGTGACAGTAGGAGGAGGTAAAGCTTTTGAAGATTTAAGTAGGTCATAAAGAGGAGAAACCAGTGAATGAGATTAATGACCATATGAAAAAGAGAGGCAACAACAAACAGCTTGTGTACGTGCCTTGCTATGTGGGGCTACAAGAAGACAGTCAAGGACAAACCATCAGACACAGGCTCTTCTGGCACCCTGACTTTAGACTCTCTAGCCTCTGGAACTGAATGAAACAAATTTCCGTTATTTAAGCTATTCCACCCATGGCACTTTGTTATAGCTAACCAAACTAAGGCATATAAGTTTAAAAATGCAATTTCAAAAGCCAATCAATATCTATCTGCACATGATTCAAGGCAGAGAGGAAAGCGGAGGCAGGGCACAGAGCTGAGGGATGTTTAAACTTTTATGTCCATAGAGAGCTCTAAGGCAGATGTAGAATCTTAGAAGAGTTCATCCTAGGACTCAGTTCTATGCGGAGAGAAGAGTGTTCTCTCACCTAGTTCACAGCTGTAACAGGAACTACTGAGTGTCAATGACAGAGTGGACAACTCAAGAACAGTAGCCCCAGACAGGTGTGGTGGCTCCTGCCTACATAAGCCCAGCATTTGAGAAGCTATAGCAGGAGAGCTCAGGACCAGCCTGGGCTACAGAGTGAGACCCATCCCCAAAATAAACGAAGCAGAATATTAAAAGAAAAATAGTAGCATCTAAGAAAGAGAGAGAGAGAATTAGAGATCTGTTTATATTCTAAAATGTGTTAACACAATCTACCTACCTGAATATTCAGAAAGAACAGGTGATTCCTTGACCTTGAGGTTCTAAATTAATGAATTCAGGCTTTACTTTCTTCTACATTTTGCTTCCTAATATTATAATGATATTATGATGGTGGTGGTGGTTATAGTGAGTTACATAACAAAGCCATTTTCATACAAATATATAATGTACTTTGCAGCATATTTGCCACCCCAACACTTCTTTACCCTCCCATTTCTCACCTCTCCTACATCTCATTTGTTTCCCCAAGCAGTTTCAGCTCTACTCTCAGATCATATGTATATACAAGATTTTATGAATCTTTTAAACTCTAGAACCCACAAATGAGAGAAATAACACAATATTTGTCTCCCTGAGACTGGCTTAATTTGCTTAAAATGATTATCTCCATTTGCATCACTTTTACTGCAAATGACATTAAGTTCATTTTTCTCAATGGCCCCTCAAATTCTACTATACATATAAACCACATTTTCTCAATATTGATTTCTTTGATCTATTCCAATACTGCTGGCATTCACAATGGATTCACTCTGGTTGAGCAGATTACTTTTCCATTAGGTTTTATGTCTGGGGGAGGGGGCACATCAGCACTTTTCCAGGACTGTGGTGTCAAGTCACATGTAGCAGGCAGAACTTCAGTGAGCTGTGCCCCACCCCCATGTAGTTGAACCTACAGTGCAGCTCCTGTGACCTGCTGGCTCATTCTTGGCCTTTCCCAATATCACTAGTAAGCAGAACAAGACATACTTTGGGTTCCAAAATGTGCACACTTATTTCAATTAAGCAGAGACACATGGGGTTCCACACACTGTGTTCTGATACACCCAAGTAAACACTTGCTGCATTTATCAGCAGATTCCCCCATAGTGAATATTAGACCTTTAATCTTGGATCCAAGCAAATATAACAGCAATATCTAACATTTCTACTTGAGGCATCTGCTTTAAATCCACTCAGAGCTCTTTAGCAAATACACTGCTGAGATCCAGAATGAAAATGTCTCCATGAACTCCAGCTTCATGAACAATAGGACCCTGGAACTTCCATACTATTTCAGTATTGGCATGGGAATTTAGAAGACAAGAACACAGTTGATCAGTATTCATTACGTGCATATATACCATAAGCCTTGACTTAGCTTCTAGTCAGTATTTTACAGATTTAACTCAAAAAGTTAAAGGGACTCTTCAGCTACATATATGTTTCAGGTATGTCCAACCTTTTGATATTGTGATACATTTTATCATCTAAAATGTTCATGCTTGAATACTATTTGATTGAGTTACCAAAATACACTATTGCCAAAGAATCTCATAATGTCCTAAGTAAATTTACAGCTTTGTTTTGGGTCATTTTCATTGATCTCCTAGACCACATGCAGCTTGCAAGCCAGTGCTTGCATATATATGTGTGTGTGTGTGTGTGTGTGTGTGTGTGTGTGTGTGTGTGTGTGTGTGTAGCTGAGATACATATAGTAAGATGGGTCATCACACTAAAAACCTGCTAGCATCCTAATGACCATATAACTACAAATAGAAAAGCTCTTACTTCATAAAACGGAGAAGACAGTATGAAGAACTGTGCCATGCACAGCTTCTATTCATTCATTAAAACTCTCTTTCTTCAAAGGACAACCATTTACAATTTTGAATTCCAAATAAGCTAAAACGTTGTCGGAAGTAGATCATCCCTAAATGGTAAGGCTTCAAATTCCTTTTTCCAAGACTTGTAAGAATCTGTGTTCCTTACATCAAGCTGCTACACAGCAAACTAATAGAAGTTGTGTCTCCTAACTGTGGAGGAGCTAAAATACAATGTATTTCTCTTCATTACAAGGGAGCCAACTTAAAGGAAAACATTATTTTCACAGTCCAAAGGGATAAATATGAAAATGATAATATAGATTAATAAGAAGTAAGTACTCTCTTCATCTATCATAGCATCATCCTCTAGTAGGAACAATTTCATTTGCCTTTTAAATTAATATAAAAGCAGCATTTTTCCCTTGGCAAGAGAGAAATTGTTTTGTGTTATTTACCTAGACTGCATCTGTGTTTTCTACAAAGCACAGTAAATACATTTCTGGAGCAAGACATGTTTCTGTGATAATGTGAGTAATGCTCTTAAACACTCTGGAGACCCGTTGAATGCTTCCCAGAAACTACTATGGAATGCAGGCAAGGTTAGGCAGGATAAAGGTACTCTCGGCATTTGTCACTCGATTATCAGCAGAAGAATGTAACTGGATGTCCTCCAGAATGGCAACCACCAGAAGGCAAGGGCCAGGACCGTTCCAGGCATTTGGAGGACAGTCTGGCTCCAACTCATTCCTGCAAGATACATATCTAAGTCTGATTTCTCCGGGGATGCCCTCAGAACAAGAGACCCAGCTTGAGTGACTCCTGACATCAGCAGCGCTAGGTTAACTTTCATCTGCTTTGCAAATGTCCTAGTACAGCTCTTAACAGCAGCTGCTCCTGATGCTCTGAACTGTTTAAGGGGGCATGTGCTTCACAAGGAGCCTGTAGCTGACAGATGAGTGTCTAGCCAGATCAGAGAACTGTCAGCCAATCTTCTCAATTCTCTCAGATTCCCTCCAACTGCATGGTAATGACAATATTCATTCCCTAAATAACAACTTACTCATGCATTCAACACTTATTTTCTGAGTTGCTTGACTGTGCCTCCCCGTAGTGGACATTCTTATGTGGGAAGGAGGTAAACATTACCAGTATCATTTGATAGTGGGTTAAGAAAGAGTAATCCCAGTTCCTCCTCAACATTCTTAGACCATTGGCACCATCCATTTCCCTTATATACAAGTTATAGCCACTAAATTCAGTGTTGCTGTTATTAATTTGAGCCATAGCTGGTAGATGAATTGAGAAAAACAAAAATAAGAGATGCAGTGCCAGGGACCCAATGTGTAAAGTGCTTGCTGACCAAGCATGCAGTCAATAGAACCCATTTGAATCCAGGTGTGGTGGTACACTCCTGTGATCCCAGCACTGGGAAATAGGGAACAGAGGGATCCCAGGGGTTCACAGGCCATCAAGTATAACCAATCCGTGAGCTCCAGGTCTAGCATCAAGCCTTGTCTCAGAAGAACTAGGTGGATAGGATTAGAGGAAGACAGATACTCCATGTCACATACCACCAACAACAACAATAATAAATCACAATAATAATAACAATGGATGTTGTTTAACCTAAATTTATTCGTTCTTTACTGTTACTTTCTTGTTCAGGTGAGAACTTCTTTTTGTACATTTTTAGCTATAGTTTCATTTCTGAAAAAGTAATGATTCTTGCAATGCAAAGTTACTGGTAAAAATCTTGTTTTTCTTTGGCTGGTAAGGTGTTTTCACAGCCGCCCTTACTTTTATCCACAGATTTTTTTTCTTTGCCTTCAACAAGCTGGAGAAGTATAGAGATTGCCTTGTGTTCAGGGCTTGAACTTCATGAGCCTGACATTAAAATATTTATCATGAGTTTTGGAACCTTTGGGCCACCATCCCTTCAAATATTTCTGCCTCCCTATTCTCCTCTGGTAATGCAATTATATGCATTGCCCCGTGTCCCACATCTCATAGATATTCTGCTGCATCATTTTCACTTCTTTTAAATCTTTACATTTGGGTTTTTGAAGTTTCACTGTGTGTATTTTTAAGCCTGTGAACTTTTTTCATAGGAATGTACTCATGAGCCCATCAAAGGCATTCTTTATTTTTGTTACAATGCTTTTTATTGCTAGAAATTTTTGCTCTTACAAATTTTGTCTCTCCATTTATATTGCCCATCTGTTCTTGCATGTTGTCATCATTTTCCATTAGATCCATTAGCATATTAATCACTTATTTTAACTTTCTGTTATGGTAATTCCAAAAGCTCTGCCATGTATAAATCTAGTTCTGTCGTTTTGTCTTTCATCCTGTGATTGCTGGCTTTCCTCAGACCTTGTCGTTTTCTGCTGAAAGCCAGACAACGCTATCTCAAGTGGAAGAAACTGGGGAAGCTGAGTCTTCAGCATGGAGGCTTTGTGTGTATCTGGTTGGGTATGGGGCTCTTTGCTAGTTGCTGCCACTGTGGTGTCAATGGCTAAACTACCTCTGGGGGGACTCGTGTTTTCTCCTTGTGCTTTGGATTCCCCAGAAGTTGCTTCTTCGGAGGAATTGTGCTTTGCAGTTGTTTGTGACTATCGTGCCCTTCATATGGAAGAGCTCTGTGGATGGGGTGGTAAAGTGTAGAAGTGAACGGAGTTAGTGTTAGGCCTTGGTCTTTTAGTAAGCATGAGCCCTTCAGCTGAAGCTCTCCAGGTTTTGCTTTTGCTTTTTTCCCCGCTTTGGTGCAACAAGCTGGCTAGCCTGGGCTGTAATTGGACACGTCCTCTCCCTCATGGCTTCGCTGGTCTCTCATTAAATCACACTGGTTAGACACTGGTAAAGTAGTGTCCTTTGATGGCAGGCCTTGTTAGATCATGCTCTATGATTTAAAATGGTTACTTTACACCTTCTTTGTGTTGAAAATGGATGGGATTTCCTTTGACTTTGTCCCTGTGCTCCTTGTCAGCTCTTAATGGTCGAATTCAAAAAAGATAATTTTTTTTTCTCTGAAATGGGGACTCCAGGAGATTTGTTCATTTAGAGAATTCCATACACGAACATTGCCCGCACATCACTCCCATCCTTCCCTCCAACTCTTCCCATACTCCCTCCCAAATTCATGATCACTTCTTTAATTATTAATATGTATATATACTCTTCTATGTCCATTTAGCACTGGGCCTGGGTACATGTCCAGGGCTGTTCACTTGGAATTGGGCAGCCTATGCTGGAGCTCATCCTTGGAGGACAGTGATTCTCCCTCTCTCATCAGCCATTGTTTTCCAGTCTCCCACAGTTATCCAGTCACCCCTTAACTATTTCTACAGCTGCAACTTCAGCGCTGATCTCTGTTTCTTACTGGTCTCTCTAATTCATACCGAAGCAGTTTGCTCTGAGACCACAATTCTCTCGTGGACTTAGAAGGAGTTCTTGGTTTTCAGCTTAGCATTGTTCCTGTGATGACAAGACTGACAACTTGCAAGGTTTTTGCCTGTCTGTTGAGAAACATCTCCTCTTTGATCTTGTGTATCTAAAGTGACATGTGAGTCAAATAGACTCTAAGAGACACTCCCAAAAGTTAAATGGAACTTCCCATGCTTAAATAATATATAAATGGTTAAACTATTTTCTTTCTTAGTAGTAAATAAAATTATAGTGTAACATGAAAGTCAACCATGTTTTTAATTTGTGAAATTGCTGTAGTAGCAATTTTAGTAGCTGTTAAAAATATATGGGACATAGGAGAGCAAGATTGGAAGCAAGAAAAATGTCTCAAAGAAAGAGACAGAGAATAAGCACTCATGGTGTGGTATTATAAAGAAGAATGAGCCAAATCCTGGTATCTGCTAAACTTTAAACTTTCGTATTTGTGACTATGGACAAAACATGAGCTGAAGTGAATAATTTCGTTATCATTATACTACATTTCTCAAACGTATATGTGATAGGATTTTCCATAATGTAATGAGATACCAGACAGTGACAGGTGAAAAAAAATTGAGGGTTTAATATCCTCAGCAAACTAATTATAGGTCACGAGATTACAGGTAATTTAGAGGAGCTACAAAATCCAACATCTCTATTTCCACCATCACAGGCACAGAAACCCCTGTGACAATGCTGTCATTCTCCTTTGTGAGACCAAGGCAGGATGGCAGGCACTAAATAATGCATAAGCTACCGACATTCATGCTCATATCCCTTTTCAAAAAATGGTGAAGTGTCTCTTTTATAGTCCACAAAGAATTGAAATCATATGGTGAATCCTGATAATTGCTTTCAGCAGGAGCTCTTGGCACCAGCTCCAGGTTCCTTAGCTCACTCATGTCGGAAACGGAGACTGTCCCTGAATATAGATGAGTACAGCACCCAGGGAGCATCCCAGCTGCAGAGCTTTCCCAAGGCTGCAAGGATCCAGGCCAGCTAGAAATCCTGCCTTGACTTCTTTTTCAATAATTAGCATTTCCCCCACCCACATCATTTCTTTACTATGAAGTCAGGCTAAAATTTTACACAAGTCAATAATATTCACAGACAAATGTGAGACTCTTTCCTTCACCTCATTATACACCAAAATAACTATATTGGAAACATAATAGAAGATAGACTCTAAGCATGCATCAGTACTAACTTAATTACTGGACCACACAGAGATACACAGACATTTCAATTTTTTATAGGGTCTGGTCTGAGAAGCACTACAAAGGACAATGGGACAGTGGGAAAAACCACTTGAACCAATCACACTGTCTCCTTTTCTGACCTCTCCAATCCCTTTCTTTGGGTCTTCTCTAAGCTTTCAACTTTCAAGACAGATTCTTCTAACATCTCAGTTTGATCTCCTTGATGACTGAAGAGACGGCTCAGTCAGCAAAGCGACAGTTGTGCAAGCATGTGGGCCTGAGTTGGGATCTCTAGCACCCTTGAAAAAGTCAGATGTGTGGCATTGTATCTAGAATCCCAGCATTGGAATGTGCAGATTCCTGGAGATGGCTAGCCACCCAGCCTAGCCAATCAGAGCTGTTAGGTTCAGTGAGAAACTCTGTCTAGAAAATAAGATACAAAGTGATCAAGAAAGATCTAATGTTGACTTCTGGCCCACATACATTAAAGCAAACACATGTATGTGTACCCAGATATATTTGTGTACACACATCCACACACACTTACAAACACACACACACACACACACACACACACACACACACACACACACAAACCTGATCCCTGAATTTGTCACAATTCTAATATGAAGTTTCTTCTCCGTGAGATTCCTTAGACTGTTGCTTTGTCTCAGCATTTTTTGTTTGTAGATAACATATATTCCTTACTATATAAAGGACATAAGGTTGAAAAGTTGCAATATCCCCTAGGTCTCACCTATATTTATTCCAGAGCTCAGAACTATACGCATAATTGATACCCAGCAGATATTTATAAAATTAAGCTTCAGCTTAGCAGACCTAATTATATTGAAGAAGTGTGATTAGTGACGTTCCTTGGGTTTGGTTAGGAATACCTGGTCCCTTATAATTGCATATAAAGAGAGGTATATATAATGCCTACAAGAGGGAGAGCAGCAAGCTGAGAAAAGAGCTGAGCATTCAATCTGTCCATGGCAGGTTCACCATGCTTCAGTTCCTTGTAAAATCATGGAAAGCTCAGACTGCTTTTCAGTAGAGATCTACAGGTTAGAAACTGTAAAGGGAAATCAATCCAATTCATCAAAGCATGGTATTTTATTATATGCATGGTTTCCTTTGGATTATAGCTTCTGGTCATTCATCTTTCCAGTCACCCAGCATAGTTCAATGTTTCATCCAATGGCTCTAGCTGCTAACATATTTAGCATATTAATCCACTGATCGCATTCATGCATATGTAACTGATGCATACACACACACACACACACACACATACACACACCACTCACGCATACATGCACACGCACAAACATTCACTCAATGGTAAGTGATCCTTAGACTTACTTTGTATATGAGGAAGACAGGAACAATATGGGAAACATTTTCATATCAGAGGAGTCATGATCTGAGCACTATTCTTCTATGACACTGACCTACAGTCATGGCACACCACACAATAATAGGTCTGGTAAAGTAATGAAGTTTATTACAAACGTGCTCTGTAGTACCTGAACTGCCCAGTTTTGAACAAATCATTTCCTCTAAGCCTCCATTTTTACACCAGGAAAGAAGGTAATTTCTCTCAGACAGGAAGTTTGTAATTGAAGATTAGTCTAAATCAGTGGTTCTCAACCTTCCTAGTGCTGTGACCCTTTAATACAGTCCCTCATGATGTGCTGACCCCCATTCATAAAATTACTTTGTTGCACTTCATAATTATAATTTTGCTACTGTTATGAATCATAATGCAAATATATAATGTGCAGGATATTTGATATGTGATCCCCCCTATTGGTGAAATTATTAAGGCCACTTCATGTAGTTAAAAGGAGATTTATTTAATGGAGTAACTTACAAATTAAGGGATAGGTAGGTCGCGGGGTCTGGGGAAAGTGTATCACAGTCCAGCAGTGTTCTCTGGAGCTCTGCTTGGCCCACCTCCACCTGGAACAGAGAGAGCCTCACCCATCCAGATCTCGGGTCTCCAGGCATCTCCCTTGGCCCCGCCTTGTAGGTGTGACTGTTGCCGAAGTCTCAATGGGGGTTGGAACTTCCAGATCAAAGCTGGAACGGCTACCCACTACATCTCCCCCTTTTTGTCTAAATAAGAACGTTCTAACCTAATACCAGACTATATACAAAGGAATGGTTATCAAATATTGTCCAGGAATAATGAGGGATAATGACCTAGAAAAGATGGAACTACAACCAATGCAAACAATATCAAGCAAGAAGCATATACTAAAATCCAGAGAAGTATAGAGCATAGGTAAATGGCATGTTACAAAGATCATTCCAAAAAGTGTCCTATCCTAAAGAACCTGAATCTAATACTTAATATGTTCTATCTACTAAGTTGTAACTATAACTGCTAGTCTTCAATCCCATCAAAGACCTGAGAAGGGATATAATGGTAGGTGGGACAAGGAGAGAGGAGAATTGAGGAAGGAGGAAGGAAAGAGAGACCGGCTGGAACCACCGCCAGGACAAGGAAGATGTAAAGTACCGGTAAGCCACGAGC
The DNA here is from genome assembly GCF_949786415.1 of Peromyscus eremicus. Lineage (NCBI taxonomy): Eukaryota > Metazoa > Chordata > Mammalia > Rodentia > Cricetidae > Peromyscus > Peromyscus eremicus. The sequence goes on along the minus strand of NC_081425.1, from coordinate 22,561,334 downwards.
CATGTGGCAAAGTAAAGATTAATAGAAATGGGCTGAATATAAGAGTGAGAGCTAGGCAATGATAGGCCTGAGCTAATGGCCAAGCAGTTTAAATAATGTAAGAGTCTGTGTGCTTATTTTATAAATGGGCTCCAGGACTGGCAGGACTTGGCAGTGGGAGCTGGAGAAAAATTCTCCAGCTACACCCGCCCCCCAAGGAGTCATGACGGACAAGTTGAGAAACACTGTTAGACTTTAAAAGCCACCAAAATGCACAACAGAATTTAGTGAAGACCTGTTGCTAGTTTTCTGACTCAGCATTTTTATGGTGGAGAAAACGGGTTGGCACCTCTAAAACATTGATGATGGTGGTGACATAATGCTGAGACTCAAGAATTTGAGAACCGCAGATCTCAACCTAGCAGCATAGGATGGGCATTCAAGTATGATTTCCAAAAAGCCCAGGAAGCACTTTTATGAAATGCCAGATGATGGAGAAAACAGGCATCCACAGGAGACATAACGAAGATCACAAGTCCTAAAAAGGCAGAAAACAGGTAGAGGATCACCCTAGCCAAAAAGTCAGATGTTGGGATGCAAGAGTTGGTCTGTACTCTTATATTTGTGCTGGGAAAGCACATGCTTCATTTTATAAATGTCCTTTGTAAAGTAATTTTAACTGTTTTACATTAGACAGGATGGAAATGATTTGCTTGTGCCTCTTCTTCCTCTTCACATGTGACCTCTTCCTCTGAATGTGGTGAAACTTTAATGGCCAAGGAGTTGAGTGATTAACGTTGGTGGGAGTTGCCTGTGTTAATCTCCTGTGCATAACTGTACGAATGGGTATTTATCTGCTAAACTTTTCCAGATTTAGCCTTTACATGTGTAATATAATGGAGTGTCAGAAAAAGTCTGTAAACGTGTTTTATTTAACAGGGAACACATGGAAGTTGGAATGTTGGCTCCTCAATATGGAAATACTACAGAACATATAACAACCTTTTTAAAACAATGAATGCACGTAGTCAGTGGCAGCTGGAGAAAAAGAACTGCCTGGAGATATTTTTAAAATCTCTTTTGGAACGTTATAGTAAGGGGGAAGAAAGCAATTATTGAACAAAATTATGTTTGAGATTTGGGGCCACACCTGTGTTCTGTGTTGCTATTAATTCTCCCCTCAACGAAACCTTGAAACAGCAATGATAGCACACATAAATGTTCCAGAGTATAGTTCTTCATATCCAGGACCGACCATGCTCTTGTCATCTTGCATTTCTCAAAGGGCCCCTCATTTTCCATTTCCACTTCCCCAGTTCAGAGCCTCCTTCTCTCACATCTGGATTATCTCAATAACTATTTAATTCCTCTGTGTCCCATACTAGGACATTTTACACCTATGTCATGTAATACTATCCTATCTTGCCAATCATCTCTCCATAATGCATTGACTTGCCCTGTCTGATGAGTGGAAGTTCAAGCTGGCCTCCCAATCAACACATCTGTGGTCTGGCTGAATACATTTCAAACTGTGTATCTGATCTTTTAGATTCACCTCTCCTTTGCCATATTAAACAAGCTGTGGCTTTGGCAAAGTTGGAGCTCTTTCTCTATGCTATTGTCCATATTCACTGTCTCTTTAACTACTAGTACAAATTAGTGCTTCATTATTTAGAAAGGAATTCTATAAGAATGACCTGAATTGATTCTCAAATAATCAGACTTGTACACTAAGATTTTTGCACTTAACGTAAATATAGAGATGTAGGTGCATTGCCTTCTGGTAGGAATAAAGATATGGCTAAAATTATGAAGCAAAAGTGAGTCTGTAGAGATTGCTCAGTAGTTAAGAGTACATACTGCGCCTACAGAGGACCTGAGTTCAGTGTGCAGCACCCACATTTGGCAGCTCACAACTACCTGTAACTCCAGGTCTTGGAGATCTTGTGCCTTCTTCTAGCCTCTGAGAGCACACACATTTGGCATTTTTTCACACAGACACACATATATGCATCAACAAAAATAATAAAAATCTAAAAACGAAGCACAATCAAGCCAAACACAAACATGTACACATACAGGGCACACGTGCACACACACACATGCACACACATACATGGATGGAGAGAAATAATTGGGGATTATGACAGCCATATAAACCATATTGAGAAAGTTGCACAATCCATATGTCAAAGAATTCATCTAAATACATCTTGCTAGAAGGTGAATAAGTTCAACAATAATTAAATTTATGTCAGGCTGACATAAAATAAATCCCAATATCCTAAAGATAGATCCTCTATGGAGCTACCAAGAATTCCCATGAAAAAGTTCATGACTAATTGGTTATTTATTAATTTTAAACCTAGGAAGTTCTGAACTCCCATTAAATTTTCTTTCATGATAAGTTTCTGTTCTCTAGATTTTATATCCTCTTGTGTTCTCTAGATTTTATATCCTCTTGTCACTGAAGAGGAGTTTGGAACAGTGATGCTTGTCTCCTTACAGCTTAGCACTTGTCAATAAGAGGTGCCCTCAATACAATAGAAGAGTTAGGTATTTTTGACATACATAATTTTTGAAATGTAACTTGATTGTATAACTATGTCAAAACTGTCTTATACCTTGTTAACTGTGGAGATACCAATCAGAATCTTCAGATGTCGGTCCCAGGGGGCTCTTTTTCAAGCACTTCTCATGATTCCTATGCCCTGTAGTTTTTTCAGGAAGGAACATCAGAAATCTTCCACTTACATCAACAATGGAGTACCTTGAACGAAACCAAATTGTCTCCCTGATGATAGACAACTATGAAGGAGATCTGTAGGGGCTGCAGAGATTGATGAGTGGCTTAGAGCTCTTGTTGCTCTTCCAGAGGATATGGGTTTAATTCCCAGCACCCACATGACCACTCACAAACACCTGTCACTCCAGTTCCACGTGATCCAATGGCATCTCCAAGCCTCCATGGACACCTAGCACACATGTGGTATACAAACATACATATAGGCAAAACACCTACACACATAAAATAAAAATAAATAAGCCTAAAAGAGGTGTGTAATATGTAAGACTAAACAGCATCTGAGACCAACTAAGAAATCCTGTACCTGAGGGATGGGCATTGAAGTAGGTCCCACATATTATTATTGATGTTTTGATACATATGTCAGTTCCTGGCAGAGTAGGCAGGAGGCAAACAATTCAAACTGAGAAATTCAAACTTCACAATTAAGTTTCATACAAGTTTAAATTAAGAATTCTAAAGACAACCAGATACCAAGCTAACAAAATTCAGGTCAAACAAAACAAAAGAACTAGTATGGCATTTGGCTTTTGCCCATGAAACTGACTAGATAGAGCAAGGAATATAAAACATCAATGTAAGATTGCTGAAGATTGTGAAAAGACTTCATATTGTCAAAGAGGGTGAACCAAATATGGGATCAGAAAATGCAAAGGTAGAGAGAGTGTGTTTAACCATCCCAGGCTCTTAGGTAGGACCTCAGAAGGCCAAAGGAACAGGAGAAAGAACAATCAGAGAAAGACTTTTGTAGGAATTAAACTCAGCTTGTCTATTGACTGGCTGAATCAGGGTAACTAGACTTTCTATAACTGTCCTCGACAAAAAAGGAAGGTGACATCACCAAGAGTTCTTTCAATGTTTGCACACAGAGTCAAGTATGCAACTCCAAACTACCAATTATTACTGGAACTAGATTGAAGCAAGGGGAAAAAAGATGAAAAAAAAAAGGCAATAACACAGTGTCACAGACATCGAAATTATCAAAGGGGGAAATTCTAATGACTATTATCTGTATGTTAAAGAAGATAATTCAGGGCTGGGGAGATGACCTGAAGAATAAAGTGCTTGCTGAACAAACACAAGGCCCGAGTTTGTATCCCCAGCTCCTACACAGGAGTAAGGTGCAGAGGTGCACAGCACTAGGATTGGGAAGACAGGATGGTCCCCAGCTCACCAGCCATTCAAGCTAGTCAAATCCAAAGAAGCAATCCCTGGATTCTGTCTTCTAAATATTTGTGTTTAATCCATGTGTTTGTGCTATTCCCAACCTTGGTCAGAGAAACTCTTATTGCAGTGGATAATAACTAATGCAGAGATATATTACTGTTCGAAGTGCTAAGATTAAGCAATTATGAGTGCTCAGGCATAGATGGATTATCTATATCAATCTCGTTCCTTCTATCCAAGGCTCAAGTAACATAGCCCAAGAGGACCAGAAAGAACATAAGAGCCAGCACACAAAAAGGACTGCTCTGAAATGCTGTCTTCTAGACACAATGTAGCAGGCATCTTAAAAGGTCTTATTAACAAAAACAAACCTGGAGCTAGGTATTGGGGTGAATGCTGGAAGATCAGAAAAGCAGAACAAGCCACAGCTACCTCACCTTGCCAATTCCTCAGCTGATCCTGTTTCCTCACACTGGAAGCCTCTGTGTCCTCATCCAAATGGATCTCAGCTGAACTGCTGCTCAAAAGCCTAAAAGCTTAACCAGGCTCTAGTTCCTGGTCCTCGCACCTTATTTACCTTTCTGCTTTCTGCCATCACTTCCTGGGATTAAAGGCATGAGTCACCATGCCTGGCTGTTTCCAGTGTGGCCTTGAACTCACAGAGATCCAGATGGATCTCTGCCTTCGGAATGCTAGGATTAAAGGTGTGAGTGTCACCATTTTCTGGCTTCTATGTCTAGTGGCTGTTCTGTTCTCTGACCCCAGATAAGTTTATTAGAGTGCACAATATTTTGGGGAACACAACACCACCACAACACAACATGGCTTGTAAATACAAGCTTATAACATCTATGACTGCTTATATCAGACCTACACAAGACCAAGCCAGTTAAATACTTCAACATGGAGAGGGGACATTATCCTGAGGCCCCAAATTCTAGCTGAGCCACTTTTAACAGTTGATAGATGCTGGGGTAAGAAGAGCAACTTTTCTTTAGTAGTGTGATCACTGATGAAGGTTGTCCATGCCCTAGGGGATGCCCCTCCACACATGCACATCTAGTCAGTATTAATTAGACTCAATGGTTTAAATAAATAAATAAGGATATAAATTTTTAAGGGAGATATCAGGGGAGTCCTGGGTGGAGTGAAGGCAGGGAATGAAGGTTGTGTATGATCAAGATATGTTGTATACATGTATGAAAATTTTAAGGAATAAATTAAAATTTTAAAAATAGTCATTGTGATGTTTACTATTGTCAACATAATAAGTACTGGAATCATCTAGGAGACCAGCTTCCAGGAATGCCTGTAAGGAATTATTTAGATTAAGTTAGCCTCTGTGCATCTTGACTAAGTTAACTGAGGTGGAAATACTCACCCTAAAGGAGCATGAAACTGTTCCCTAGGCTTGGGTCCTAGACTACATGAAAAGCTAACTGAACATGAGCATTCATTACTCACTGCTTCCTGAGTGAATGAAATGTGACATACCACTTCAAGCTCCCACAACCATGACTTCCTGCCATGATAGACTGTGCCCTCAAATTATGGATCAATAAACCCAGTGTTATTTAGGTTCTATTGTGATAAACACTATAATCACAAGCCACTTTGAGAAGTGCAGGTTTTATTTCATCTTACATTGCCAATCACAGTCCATCATTGAGAGAGAACAATGCAGTCATTCAAGCAGAACCCTAGAGACAGGATGTGGAATAGAGACCGTAGAGGAGTGCTGCCTACTGCCTTGCTCTCCATGCCTTGCTCAACGTACTTTCTTACACAACCCATGACTGTCAATCCATGGGTGGCACTGCTTACAGTGTGCTGGGCCTCAAACATTGGTCACTAATCAAGGAAATGCCACCACAGGTTTGTGTAATAGCCATCTAATAGAAGCATTTTCTCATTCCAGGTGACCCTGATTTGTGTCAAGTAGACAGGAAAACCTAACCAGGACAAGCCTCTTCTTCCTTAAGTTGGTTTTGTCAGAGTGTTTCATCCAAGCAATAGGAAAAGTAACTAAGACAGTTACGTACTTTGAAGTCTAAAAATAGTCTACTATTTTGGATGTTTCTCACCTTAAGTTTTTTAAATGATTTCATTCACATAGAAGAGTTTTCTCCATCAGCAGATGTTTTAGTAAGCAGCTAAGAGTCCATTGTTCAGAAGCGTTAACTATACGTTACATCAAGGCACTTATAAACGCCCCATGTCGTCACAGCCCCATTGTTCTAAGCACTGAAACAATGTGAGCTGAAAGTGAAAGTTCAAAATCAAACTAAGCAAACATAACTCTCCTTCTAGGGTTGTTTATTATTCTCAGCCAAGTGAGCAATAAAACTGAAATTGCAGTGGGTCTCTTAGCATGAGAATCCTATGGAAAGATGAAGTCATTTATATTTAAAATGGCATTTGAATTCAACTTAAATTTTATTATCACATAGATTCTAATGTCTGTAGTTATCATAAAACAATATAAGACTTTGATTGGCTTGTTCACATTTGGCTTGCAATCAGTCTGAAGGCATTATAGCCTTCAGCATTATTTATATAGTATTTTCTAATAGGTTTATTGAGTTATAATTTATGTGTAGTACAGTACATGTATGTACTATAAAAGTTTAAAATGTAGAATTTGATAAAGTCTCTCATGGTTGTAAACCCATGGGAGTGGCATAAAAAATAAAATAATCCCTTCAAGTGTATGCCAGGGTAATACCTGTTGAGATTTCTGAATGTTGAAAACTGTGTGGTCCCTTCTATTACTCAACAATACTGGCATTTTAAGGATATACTACAGTTCTTCCATCATTTCATCTGTTGATAGACCTCTAAATGATTTCAAATTTGAGCCTTACAGGGCAACCTGCAATGACTAATAGTTTTTCAGGTCTTTATTTGAAAATTTCTAGGAGTAGAAAAGTAGGATCTTATGGTATGCTTATGTTGTTGTTGTTTTCTTTTATGATAAACTCCTTTCAAGGTGTTTATACCATTTTATATGCTTACTAGGAGTAAGGTTTTTTTGTGGGGTTTTTTTTCCAGTTTCTGAAGTTCAATCCATAATCAACCAGCCCCATTGCTTTTGACATGTGCTAAGGCAGTGTATCACGGAAGAGGACCACTGCCGATCAAAGTAATGCACCTCATGATCATCAGTAAGAGTCTGCACTTTACTCTTACCCTGTTGAGACTGGCAGGCAGCACTGGAGATTCTTCCTTTTCCACCAAGGCTAGTGTCCCATGATCAGACTCCCTCATGCCAGTATGGCTCATCTGTGTGATTCCCCAATTACCTCTACTTCCGTTGTAGGGGATACAGTTCACGTCTCTAACTCTACTACCGATAAGCTGTGTACATAATTTCCAAATTTTACAAACAAGAAGAGTGGTTCACCCCTTGGGAAATTGTGCATTGCTGTCCAGATGGGCCCCAAGTCACTCGTATCCCCTCTCCACCTCCAGCCCTTCTCAATTCATGCTGTTCTAGGGCGGTGCTTCCTATTTTGATATGATTAACTGTTTCAGATGTCTTCTGAAGATAAAGTTAGCAGTCTCCAGTGTGGTTTTCCTGCTGATGCTGCTGAGTAGATTCTGGGTACAAATAAAGAAATTTCCACTTTACATTGACTAAACTGCATATCTAGTTTTTCTCTTACTCAGTACAAAACAACAAGAGCATAGGCTACAGCACTTGAAGACCACACCCTGCCAGATCACTGTGATAATTCTTCCAGGACTCCACAGGGATATGTCTGGTAGTTGCAGGCAGTACAAGTCTATGCTGTTACATAGGCCACCTCTGGCAATCGTCTCCCTTTAAATTATTTCTTGCCTTTCTGCTGCTTACTTTTCACAAGCTGATAACAGATCTCCCCAGGTTATTGCCACTTCCCACAGGTAACTTTTTTTTTTAATTCTTTAAAACTTGCTGAGCTCGAGTTCTGATTTTAGCATGGGATATGAAAAGCCTGGGGATACCAAGCAGGAACACAGAAAACTAGCACCTGCCAATAGAGGTGACTGGGTCTCAGTGTCCCTGGGACCAGTTCCAACCTGACTTACTGGTATTTCTTGCAAAGTATCCACAGCCCAAGTCAACATCCAACAATGACTGAAGACAAACTATTTGCCATGTAGGGTTTATCATTTAATCTGATGCAACCAGAACAAGACTATCACAGTACGCTAGGATTGTGTGTCTTCAGATAACACACTATGAAGGGATCATGAGGTTACAGGCCAGGTGCCACTTAACCAAGTCCAGGTCAAGTTCACACCACAGATCTTCCTGCAGTAGCCTGGTCTCTCAGTCTAGAGCAAAACATCTTACTTAGATTAGAACACAAGCAATTAACTCCTGAAAAACAATTTTCAAGTAAAAAAGCAGTCAAAAGCCATGTTTGAATCTACTTGGAAGTAATCTAATGGTTTAACTGCAGCATTCAAATATGTCCTGATGCACATTCCTGTACTGCACCCTTGAAATCTTCAGCCTTAAAACTTTCATTTCAATTAATTCACGAGTTCTTTGCTTCCCAACGTAAAATTAGGTCATAACTTGACTAAAAATGGTTATCAAACGCTTCCTCTTAGGACAAAGGAATGATAATACTCCACTCATGTTTCTTTGCCAACAGGCAGAAACTGTTTGCAGCTCTCAAAATGAGAGTTTTCAACAATTTAAAGAAGTGAATGTCTTCTCCACTGACTATACATTTACAAATTATGTATAACATTTCTAGACTTTTTTATCTTTCTCCAAATCAGTGGGTGTCTGTCTCTGCTCCTGTGGGAAAATACTTAATAAAACATAAGAGCTACACTATAGTTTGCCAGGGGACTCTGATGTCCACAAACCCCGGCAGGATGACATCTCCCATCACCTTACACACTGTGTGCTGTGGTTGCAGCCTAAGCTCTCTTCAGCATCCTTGTTAACATCGTGCATCCACTTAACTGCAGAGTCAGGTCAATCACATTAGAATCTGTTTTTGTTTTCTTTTGTTTTTTGTCCTCATAGATTCTTGTCAGGCTCCTAGACTAAAGTTAACACAAATTCTTGGTTTGTTGTTGTTGTTTCTTATTTTTTTAACTTAGGTTGCTGAGTTCCTACTTAGAGCTACCAAATCTTTCTCATTTTGCTCATTACTGATCGCTCAAAGCCATTTTGAACTCTGATTATCATCTTCTACATATTCAGCTGTCATCAGGATAGTATTCACAAATATAATTCACTGAAACTTTTTAACAAAGCACAGACACAGATAGTAACCTACAGCATTCCACCGGATACCTTCATCCAGATACACTTCAACTGATTCAACCATGAGGTGAGGTTTGATCAACTGCAGCCCATGGGCAATGACTACCTTCCTGTCTGCTTTTGTATAGTTTTATTGCAATCACAGTCACACTAAGTTATTTTTATTACATTTATTTCTTTATTTGTAAATATGTATGTATATGTGTGGGTAGAGATATGCAGTGATGCTGTGGGATGTTCTGTGTGGCAAATGTGTTGTTCTGATTGGTTAGTAAATAAAACACTGATTGGCCAGTACTCGGGCAGGAGGAAGTATAGGCGGGACAAGGAGGAGAATAAAGCTGGGAAGTAGAAGGCTGAGTCAGAGACACTGCCAGCCGCCGCGATGACAAACAGCATGTGAAGATGCCGGTAAGCCACAAGCCACGTGGCAAGGTATAGATTTATAGAAATGGATTAATTTAAGCTGTAAGAACAGTTAGCAAGAAGCCTGCCACGGCCATACAGTTTATAAGCAATATAAGTCTCTGTGTTTATTTGGTCAGGTCTGAGAGGCTGTGGGACTGGCAGGTGAGAGAGATTTGTCCTGACTGTGGGCCAGGCAAGGAAAACTCTAGCTACACAATGACACATGTAGAGTTCAGAGAAACTAATGGGACTCAATTCTTTCCTTCTACCTGTGGATCCTTAGGAATGAACTCAGGTCAGGACCTCAGACTTGGCAGTGTTTTTACATACCGAGCCATCTGGCTGGTCCTCACACTGGCATTTTAATATGTAATAATTGGTTTCATGCTACAGTAGTGAGGTCATTGGTTGTACCAGTCACCATGGGTTGCAAAGCTTCAAATATTTGTTCTTGGCAGTGGACAGCACAAGTTTGCTGAATTTTATCAGAATAGATGGTTGGTCATTTAGGTCTAAATAACACACATACACAGTACTACCATCCCTTTTTGTTCTATCAACCTGTTTGAATATAATATCCTGTTAAAATAAAAAATAAAAATAACTGTATCTACAGCATTCTGTTGATCTCTAGAATCTTATGACATCATCCAAAAAAGGGAATGGAATTAGTTATACCTGTATTTTCTGAGTGTACCCCCCAGCACTTGATGATTATTTTTCTTTCTTCAATAAGCAATTTCTCTTCTTCTTTTTTGTTTTGTTTTGTTTTGCAAGACAGGGTTTCTCTGTGTAGTTTTGGTGCCTGTCCTGAATCTCGATTTGTGGACCAGGCTGGCCTCAAACTCTCAGAGATCTGCCTGGCTCTGCCTCCCAAATCCTGGGATTAAAGGCATGTACCAACACTGCCCAGTACAATTTCCCTTCTTAATAGTTAATTCCAAAATATGGCCATGAGAGGTGAGTATATTAAATCTATATGTTCCCAAACAGAAATGTCTGTCCATTTTGGAGAGTTCATCTACCAACTTCATATTTACTCTTTCTCTCTAACTTTCAGTCATACACTGGGCTGAAGACAGAAGTAGCAGACAGAAGTAGACTGGGGGCTGGAACTGAACCTGTGAAAAGAGTTAAAAGAGTTAAGGGGACTTTTGTCAAAGGTCCAAAACACTGGAGTTAACCAAGTGAATTTCTTGTAGCAGACCATTATAAATAACAAGTTACAGGATGTAAGATTTTCATTAAGTTATTTGGAAACTTCCCAGAGCCCTGGTAATGCAAAGATGGTGCTTTTTTCTTTTCCATTCTGCTTCCTTGTGTCAGTCCTTTCTCTCACATTTAAATGACTGCAGGGGCCTCCACATCCACTTTGAGCTGCCACTCTATCCAAAGATGACCCTCTCCGAATCTCACCTCTGCCTGCAGGAATAACTGTGAAACTCAGCACACACTCTCAGTGTCATTTGTCTTCCTGTGAGTCCAACATCCTGACCATAATATCCTAGGGAGAGTGTTGTTGGTTGTTTCTGCTCTTTTTACTCATTGGCTCTTTTGGGGGGCCTATCACCCAGCTCCCAAATAATTCTTAATTATAAATGCCAAGCCTTAGCTTGGCCTGTTTCTTGCCAGCTTTTGTTAACAAATTATTGCATCTACCTTTTGTCTCTGGGCTTTAATCGTTCTCTATTTCTGTATACCTTTCTTTCTTTCTTACTCCATTGCTGATTGTGTAGCTGGGTGGCTGGCCCCTTGTGTCCTCCTTCTCTTGCTCTTTCTTCTTTTCCCACCAGATTTCTCCTTCTATTTTTTTCTTTCTGCCTGCCAGCTCTGCCTATTCTGTCTTCTGCCTTGCTATTGGCTGTTCAGCTCTCTATTAGACCATCAGGTGTTTTAGACAGGCAAAGTAACACAGCTTCACAGAGTTAAACAAATGCAACATAAAAAGAGTGTAACACACCTTTGCATCATTAAACAAATGTTCCACAGCAGAAACAAATGCAATACATCTTAAAATAATAACATTAGAGTACAGTATTTTCCTTATCATCATATCTAGCTCTTCTTTCTTGTTCCTTCAAATGTGATTATTTTAACTTCTCAGTGGGGCATTTCCAAAAGGAGTCTTCAAGACTGTGTTAAATGCTCCTATTTTGTGTTCTTCTGATGTTTGGAGGCAGGGCTCTTACACAGGACTTGTCAAGGTGTAACATTGTTACTTCTTTCCATATGCTTCATGGCTGACACTGAGCTCCTTGAGGGACCAGCTAGTCTTCATTCAGCTCTCCACATCTAACTGCGATCCTAGAGTCTCCCACATGGCCCAGGCTGAGTAGTAGTTAATGAATAGTAAATGGATGAGTGAACACATTCAAAACAGCCTGATCCCTTCTTATAACCACAATATCCATCTTAATCTCAAATCAGATTTTTAATCATATTTACTTAATCCTTTCTGTAGTTGGATGTGGTCAGATCATCTGCAATTTCTTTACCTCCAATTTACAGCCTCTCTAATGCCATCATTTGAAATCCACTTTAAATGGTTCTTTTCTTCTAGTTTACCTCAAGTCAAATGAAAGGTAAATTAAGCCAAAAGATGGCTTTGCCTGCTTTTCCATCTGTCAATGCCTCTCTTCCCAGTGGGGCTATTTCTGCTTCACAGCCATTCCCCTGCACACATGACTGAATCCTCCCCAAGGGTCCCTTCTTGATTAGCCATGTGCCCATCATTGCGTTTGCGACTGTCACTGCCAACTCTCCTGTTGAATCCTGTTTGCTCTTTCTCCGCCTCATGTTTCTTTGTCTCACAAGACTCCCCTCTCAGCAGCACATGGTCACATGAGGGGGACTGGAAACCAGAAACCCCAAAGCATAATTTCAGCTCCAACATCAACCAACAGAGTGACTTGGAATGAAAAAGGACACACTCCTGCTGTTAGAGAACACTTACTTTTGCTCTTATTTTAACTGTCAAAACATCTGGCAGGTTATGTCACAATATATCCATTTAACAAGATAAATTGGGCTGGGGAGATATTTAGTCAGTGAAGTGCTTGCCTTACAAGCACAAAGACATCAGTTTGATCCTCAAACCTATATAAAAATATTTAAAGAGCTAAGCATGGGAGCATGCACACTTATAATCCCAGGACTGTGGAACCAGATACAGGTGGATCCCTGAGACCGGCTGGCCAGCCGGCCTAACCTTATCAGTGAGTCCCAGGCCAGTAAGGAAAGGGTCAAAAAACAAAGTGGCTAGAGCTTGACAGACAATGCCTGAGGTTGTCTTCTGGCCATCACACAAGCATTCATATGCACACCTGCAAACACCCTGCTCCACTCACACGGGCTCACACAGGCACACACCCAAGATAACCTGGATCTAAAGTACATTTCTCATAGTCACATGGCAGCACGAGTCCGGTGGACCCCCAAACCAGCAGCACAGGTTCACCCCGAGAGACCCGTGCTCAAATTCTAACACTACCGCTATTTTGTTAGTCTAGCTCTAGTAAATTAACCATGTTGAGTAACAGTTTTATGCTTATTAAAATGTACACAGTGCCACCACCCTTGCAGGAAGCATCGTCTGTGACAGATGAGTGGGAACGTATACAGATCCAACTTATGGGGGCAGACACGTGGTAACTGCTCAGTAAGTGGTTAAGCCCTGCTGCGTATATGTGACATCTGGCTCGGGCCTGGTATAAGTCTGTATTCCTAGGACCAAGATGGCTCAGTTCTCAGGTCAATTAATTCCTCCGCTAAGCAAGGGAATGAATAAGATCACCCTGAGATCTACAAAGACCTGGCTTCTCCTGTGATCTTCACATTCCTAAACTGGACTTGTCACTCAGCCTTGGAACTCAAGCTTCTCTGTCTATGGAACAAGAAGGGGGACGTCCGCTGCTTTTCTGACTCGTTCTCAGTTTTGAAGCTCTGACTGAGGTTTCAGTGAACGTCCTAAATGAGAGACTCCCTGCACAGGGGTAGCTGCTGAATACTCCTTCACCACTTTCGCTTGAAATACGTATTTTTTTTTTAATCCCAGTATCTGTGACAACAACAGATAAGTGAAGAAAAAGTACTTTGCTGCTTGGCAAGGGACTTCAGCGACGTTGTGTAATTTATATTTAGGTTCCAGTTCATGAAGCCAGCCCTAACAAAGCATCTGTCCCATGTTCTGACATTTGCTGGCTTGTTTTCCTTGCCTAAACAGATAACAATTAACTTTAAAAAGTTCCTTATTCCCAAAATTCCTGCTGCATACAGAAAGTTGGGTCTAATAGAAACTATGTCTGGCTGTTACTAACTGCAGACTGTCCATGCTCGGCTTAGGCACAAGTATAGTTGCACTGACATGCAGGCCAAAGTTCTGTATTATTTTGACGATTTTCTACAATCGGAGAAGCCACATGCTGTTATACAAAAGTCCTGGAACTATTGATTCTTGAAGAGCTGCAGGAACAAACTCAGTTACTATAAAAAAATAATAATAATAATTTCCTAAAATTTCAACCTATAAAGAGAAAACAGTTGTTTTCTGTGGGGTACTGTTGGGTGGGTGGGTTTTGCTTGAATTTTTTTCCTGTTTCTCCCCTGATTCTTAAGTTTACGTCTAAAATCAGTCATCTATTGCTTTAGGGGATCTAAGAAATCCCACTACACCAGAGAAGAGAAAGTAGCAGATCAAAGCCACTCGCTTCCCAATTAGGAAGCATTTGTCAGAGAAAGAGAAAGAGGCTAGAGTCCCTCTGTCCTAAGAGCATGCCCCCCAATAACCAACCAGCATGTCTCCCACAAGGCCCTGGCTCTTCGAGTGTCCACCATCTCCCAGCAGTATCACAGTTGAGAGCTAAGTCCTCACCATGTTGGACTTTGGCAGATATTTAATAACCTAGCTGTAGCCCCTTCTTTACCTTTACAGAATCCAGAAGAAGGAATACAAAACAGTGACATTAAAAATTGTGTTCAGAGTACCATGACCATGGACTCCTTCCTTTTGGCTCTGCCTTCAAGAGCCTGTCCCCACCAAGCCTAATTATCACCAACTTGCCCGAATCAGTTATCTTTGTCTTTAATGTTCCAGCCTCTTCATCTCTAACAGCAAGCTGGTCCCTTATTGACATCTTGGGTCACTCTCCCTTTTCCTTCCTCCAAGGGCCATGAACCCTAAGGAGCAGCTAGTTCTCTACTGGGTCCACTTGTTCTTAATGCATCACTAAAGCCTTCTCTGCTAACATTTCAATTTTCAAAGCTGAAATGAAAATTCTCTCTCAAAATGTCAACAGTGGCCTCCCAACATTTCTTTCTTCTAACACCTCAAGCTCTTGGAGCCTGGCTCTCTTACCTACAGCAACCTCTTGGGCTCTTCTCTGCTCCATGACTCTGATTTTTATTGTTTGTGTAATAGTTCTGATCATATTTTGGTTTTCTGTTTCTTTACTGGCTTTTAAACATCAGTATTCATCAAGCTTCTGTCCTCAGCCATTTTGGTGTTGACTTGACTCTGATGATCAATGGAATTACCACTTGATTGCCATAATTAATTAAACAATGCCTGGAATTTGGTAATCATTTAATAAATAATAGTAGTTATAATGAATCTCTCCATCTCCTACCACATATGGCCGTAAAACTTGTGTTCCAAAATACAGTGTAGATTTTATACTTCAGATGTGTCCTAATATTTCTGAAGACGTTGTTTCCCTCATGAAATCCCTTGGTCTCTCACTCAAGATTTGCATGGAATATTTAAATACTAGTTAAGTATGACCTTCTCCTTGAAGCCGTTCTGGATAGCCCATAAGAATCTTACCCTAGTCTCCAGAACACATTGTTGCTGCCATTAAAAATAATTGCTTTATGTCTTGAATGGTAATGTGGCCTTTCTAAAAGCTAGGGCTTCGGGTTACAAGTTCCTTATTAAAAAATCCAAAGAAAAGTCCAGCAATCAAAACATTTAAAATATGATTGTAACTTGAATTCACAGCTCTCCATATCTAATGGCTAGTTATTTTCTTATTTCCACAATAAATATGTATTTATTATTTACATATATTATAATCCATAAAAAACACTAAAAAAACTTCTCAAAAACTTATTTTCCCCTTTCAATTCTTCTTCATAACCTCTAGTGACCCAAGAGAAATTCACATGTTGAACTCTCTGACACTCTCCCACTCACCCAGCACCAGTCATTTCTGATGTCATAATTTTCAGGTTGGCTTGACCTCTTACCCGTTTTTTTTGTTCCATTGACAGACTTGATTCATTCTGCAGCTCCCAAACTGCAGAATTTCTCTGGAGAAGAGAACTATGCAGATGTCACAGGATATGAGTAGCACAAGTGAAGGACAGAGCAAGCTAATGACCCTCAGATGAAAAATCAAGGACCATCACAGTGTTAACATGTGAGTTCTTCCTCTTTGTTTAAAATGGGACCGCACTGCACACTTGCTCCTTTGTACTCTCAAAACATGTCTAATCCACACATCTGTTTGTAGGACATGTTTTATTCATCAGCTACTACAGAAGGTGAAATTCCATTAAAAAAGGAGAATGAAAAGAAAGGGGGAACAGGAATCAGGATACTACTCTCCCTGACCTTCTGATCCATTACCAAGGTCAATATGTCTAACATGTGAAAGATAAAGGCTCATGCCAACTCCTCCCCTCCTCGTCCATTTATATATAGAAACTGTTTTCTGTTACACAGCAAACTGGCTGTATAAAAAAATCACAGGTAACTTACCATAGCTGTCCTTGACCTAGCTGTTATAATCCGTAGTTTGAGTTATGAAAAGAAAGGTTAACAGTTACAACAATAAAAGGGTTATTTTTTTTTAATTTTTAAAGCAATTTAATGTGGTCATTTCTATATCAAGATAAGTTTTACCTACTTGTTTATAAGGAATACATTTTGAGTGGACAGAGAAAAGAATGGCATTAAAATTAGCCTGTATGTATTGATCACAGACATGGGTACACTGGCATGAAAGTGTGCCTTGAACCACTCGTTCCCTTGTGTCCACTGTAGAGCAAAGGTAAGAAGGAATGTTCTCATGAAGGCCTCACACCTGTCAGTTCTCACCGCAAAGTGAGGAGCAACTTCTAAAAGACACTCTCCAGCATCTCACTCACTAGTCCTATGTTGTCTTATTTCTTCCACCTCCCCCAAATACTCTTTATTCCTTTTACAAGCTCCCCTCTCTTCCCATTCATTCTGTTTTTGTCCAAATCCATCACTCTTATTCATAACTTTTTTTTTCAGGGTCTCTCTTCTGTCCCTTTATGTGTTTTTCTCTCTGCCATGTGTTCCCTGCTTTCTGACTGTCTCAGAGCACCGCCCCCCTCCCTCCCTGGGTTCCTGCTTTAGGAATGGAGGCAGCTAGAAGCAGCAGCTGCTGCCCAGAAAGCAAGCTGAACAGAGTGAAATGGAGCTGATGAGCTGAGTGAATGCATCAGCCGGGAAGTGTCTGGCTTCAGCTTGCCCCCACAAAAGGCCTTGTTTGTGGAGGAGATAAGAAAGAGATTTAACCCACAGGGAGATTAAGAACATGCTGATTCACTGGTCAAGGCCAAACTAGAACGATTATCCAGAGCTGAACACTCCAGTATGGTTAAGAATTACCAAAGACACCTCCTTTCATTCGATCCTCAGTCAGTTCTTCCCATACTATATAGTCTTTCCCTCTCCTTTTACAAGCACCCAAAGTTTATAGTTTTTTACAAGGCCTCTTAAAAGTGAATTTCTTTAGGAAAATTTTCCTCCCCCTTTGAAGCAGGGAAGAGCAATTTGTCTACTATTCAACTAGCAGTACATCATTCTCCATTCTAAATATGCATATACCTGGTCTTTGTGGGTAAAATACCCCAGGAAGTATAAGCTAAAAATACCTAACTTCATACTTCAAGGGACTGGGACAAGGTAATGTACTTACTTGGCTAATGAAAACTTTCCACCCAAGCTCCTTTTCTTTTTATTTCTCTTCTTTTTTTTTTTCTTTTTTTTTTTCAGACTCCTTGATAATGTATCCAGGGCTAGTACACTCAGTCATATGCACAGTGATTGGCAATAAATTCATAGGCAGTTTAAAGGGCATTCACTTTTCTGCAGCATTTATTCACCGTGTATGTCATTGCTAGTTCCCAACCCTCTTCCTAGCAGCTTCAAATCCTCAACTTCTACAAGAACCCATAAACTCCCTTCACAGCCAACAGCCTTGTTTGATAAAACCTATGAGTTTTCATGAAACAGAATTTTCAGCTTCTTTCTTCTCATTGCAGAAAATTACTGAATTCACTCTCCTGGTGGCCTCCTCCCAGTCTCAGAGAAGACTCTCCTCAAGGCACCCCAGCCAGATTCTCTAGAAATGTTATTACCACCACTTCAATCCATACACACTTTCAAAAACCAACAAGTATTAGGCAAATTAATTGATCCAAACATTAATGCGACAGTAGCTTCATTCTCCCCTTCCCTCCTCCCCTTGCCAGTCAGCTTTCAGGAATAAGTAGCCAGGCTTGCTTGAAGGAGCTAGCTTGACTTTCTCAGCTATACTTTCCAGACCCTTCCTATAAAGCTTCAGACTCTGAACCAGGCTAGAGTGGCCAGGATAATTTCCATATATCAATGCATAGGTGTAGTTGAAAACTCAGAGTGGCATAATACTCTACACACACACACACACACAGAGAGAGAGAGAGAGAGAGAGAGAGAGAGAGAGAGAGAGAGAGAGAGAGAGAGAGAGAGAGAGTTCTGTTTCCTTCATCTTCCCAGGGACAGCCATCATCAAACATTATTACTGGAGTTTTCTTCACAAATTCTAGATAATGTACATACACCCTTCCTTCACAAGGTCCAGGTGCTTTTGCTAAATTGCTATTGTGAAAAGTTACACCATTTTTTTTTAACATTCCATCTTGTTCTCTCACAAAGTTTATACTTTTCATGTTCTTCTTCTCCTGAGCTCCCAGGCCTCCTTCTAAGCTGGACAAGCTCTTCCACCCTGGACTTGTCCAGTGTGTGACAATCGCTCTGCAATTTTGGATCCGGTTCTTAGTAGATAAGATTCTTTTTTTCTTTTATTAAGTCCTTTGCCTTTCTTCTTTCCAATTGGCAAAAGATATGTTTCAGCAGTTTCTTTAGAAAGATACTTAAGAAGTAACTTTCAAAATTCCCTATGTTTTTGTGGGGTTGGAGAGATGACTCAGTGGTTAAGAACACAAACTGTTCTTCCAGAGGGCTTGGACTCAATTCCCAGAACCCACATAGTATATAAAAAAAAAAAAAGAAAGAGAAAGGAAGAAAGAAACAAAGAAACAAAGAAACAAAGAAAGAGAGAAAGGAAAAGAAAGAAAACCAAAATAATAAAAAATTACACTGTGTATATTTTAATAACTTTATTTTGTTTCATTATTCATGCACTGGCTTTGCACAAAATTCTAGGTACTCAGAATACTGAAGACATTTCTCTTTCTCCTCTCTTAAGAAAATGATATGTTGCTATGTAATGTTATTTTAAATACCTTTTTAATGAGCTTTGTGACATTTTCATGTGGCTTATTCCTATCCCCAACTCCTCTGCTCACTGTGTCCTTGAAATACTTACAATGGTATTGTATGTTCATGGATATGAATACTTGATATTACAATGACCACATTGTAAAAAATGATTAGAGAATCACAGTTAAAATCCCAGAAGGAGTCTTTATAACCATTTACAAGATAATCCAAAGGTAATATGAGAAACAGAATAATTACAACAAGTTTGAGATTAGAAAAAGAAGAAGAAAAAGAATAGGAACATCACATACATTACTATTTCAAAATATATAAGTTCTAAGAATCAATGCAATGTCACAATACGGGGAAAGACCAACAGAGCACAACAAATCTGGGATTCATGTTCCTCTGACTTTCACAAGAGAGCCAAGACATTTTTTTTTTTTTTTTTTTTTTTTAACTTCATCATGCTGTTTAATCTAGCACATTGCCTAGAAAGGCTTGTACAAATACTCCTCCAGCATGTCTCCTAGAGACCATTTCACCCACTGCTCTGTTTGGCCGCTAGCCTCTTGTCTCTCTCTTCAGCAATGGTGAGGCGGATTCCTTTTCCTCGGGGAAGAGAAATCCATGGTTTGTTGCCCTTGCCAATAACAAAAATGCATTTTAACTGAAGGAAAAAAAATAGACTTTTCTTTTTTATTTTATTTTTATTATTAAGAAATTTTCTATTCATTTTACATACCAACCACAGATCTCCCTCTCCTCCCTTCTCCCACACCCCAGGCTCCCCCCCAACCCCACCAACTCTCCCCCCATTCCCACCTCCTCCAAGGCAAGGGTCTCCCATGGGGAGTCAGCAGAGCCTGGTACATTCAGTTAAGGCAGGTCCAAGCCCCTCCCCCCTGCACCAAGGCTGCACAAGGTGTCCCACAAGACATACATCAAGACAACAGCATTTCTACAACCAAACCAAACAAAACTTGGATGTCTGTGCCTCTCAGGGTACACAAGAATTCCACTCAAAACTGATGAATATACAAAGATAAAAATGAAACCAGAAAAAAAACATAGTCATAAATATTTGATAATTTAGGGTTAGTTGGTGTTTACTGGGCTGTGACACCAAAATTATAAACAACAAAGAAAAAACAGATAAATTTAAGTTGAAGAAACTATTTTTTTGATCTTCAGAATATATCAATAATAAACTTTTTTTAAAAAAATCCACATAATGAGAGAAAATATCTATAAATGATATCTTTATTGATGGACCAAAAACCAGAATACAAAAAGAACTTATAATTCAAAACTAAAACTAAAAATAAATATATTAAATAATGGGCAAAAAAATGAATAAACCATTAACTAAAGAAGATATATAATGGCCAGTAAGATCATGAAAATATGTGTAGCCTCTTAACTCATAGGAAAAAACACAAATCAAAAGCAGAATGGGTTCCAATTTGACTAAAATAAAGAACACAAATATAAAGTGCTTATGATGATGTAGTGAAATTGAACCCTTGTCACACTTATCTGGATTGGAAAATAATACAGATAGTTTGAAAATAGTTGAGCAGTCTTTAAAATCTTAAATCTAGAGTCACCACATTCTCAAATATTTGTACTCCTAGATATATACTGAAAACAATCATAAACATATGTCCATATCAAAGAGTGCACATGGAATGCTCATAGCAGCATTCTTCAGAGTCCTGGAAAATGATGGGCTATTTCTGGAGTATAATAGTTTCAAAATGTGATTCCTCCACATGAAGTTCAACTACAAAAAGGAATAGATTCCTGACACACGTGGATGAACCTCAACAATAAACAAAGTGAGTGAAAGTGGGGCTGACAGGTGACTTACCACAGCATGCCATTCAGTTACATAACACACCCACCAGAGGCAAATCCAGAAGGACAGAACTGGCTGTCACATCATTGGTTCATGTTAGCAAGGAATTAGAAGAGAGAAGAAAATCAGTGCAACTGTGTTTAGACTTTCCTTTCCGGATTGATGAAAAATGTACTGAAGTTAAATAATAATGAACATATTGAAGGACCTGACCCAGTAGTTAACAGTAGGTAAGACATGTGATGGCAGGGGCAGGGAAGAGATGCCCTCCCCATCAATGCCCAAGGCAGATGGGTGAGCTGGCCCTGCCCCTTATCAGCTGCAGCACTCAGAAGAGTGGCCCCTACGCCATGCCTGTGCAATACCATAGAGCTGATCCTGAATGTAGTAGGTATGGGGAATCTGACCCTGAAGGACGCAAAAGCAGGAGAACTGGCCCCGCCCATTGCTCATTACTCCAAGGGTGAACTCACCAGGATAATGAAGGAGAGCTCACCCTGGTTGGTGAGGAAAAGGGAAAGAGGTAGCAGAAATCTCAAACAAGACCAATGACTCTCTGCAATGAACACTAGCAAGTAAAGATATATAGACAAGAGGGTTTACTGTGTGACTCACTCTACACTCACACTACAGCTTCCATGACGTGATTAGTATTTTCCTTCTCTTTTTTTCTTTTTTCTTTTCTCTCTTAAATTTTATTTTATTTGTTGGGGGGAGCATTGCAAGGGCAGAGGGTGGATATGAAAGGATGGGGAAATAAATGGGATGGAGCTGCATGATGTGAAAGACACAAAGAGTAAATAAATTAAAGAAAAAGAGTAGGTAAAAGCACTTGTTACTCTTACAGGGGACCTAGATTTGGTATCCAGCACCACCTGCATGGTGCCTCACAACCATCCATAACCAGTTTAGGGGATCCATCTACTGGACTCTATGGGCATTGCATGCATATGGTTACATATATGCATACAGGCAAAACTCTCAAACATGTAAAATAAAAATTAGTTAATTAAAACCTGAAAAACATGCTTGAAAGGGGATACTTTTTCTTATATGTGAATTATATTTTTAATTTATTTTTTCTAATAGTAGAAGTGTTTACAACTCCATGATGTAATGAGAGTCTTCTTAACACTTGTTTGTCAGAAGAACAATTTTTGCCCACCACTCCTGTTTCTTTCCATCTGGAGGGAATTATATTTGTGTCACTCTTGGATTTTCTTGGCCACTTAGTCATTCTACCATAGGGAAGGTGATACAACCATCCCAGCTTATATTTCTTGTTTCCTTGGGCACCAGCACCTGCAGAGTGTACACTTACCATGTACTGTCTCCTCCTGCTCCTACCCACCCCCTGTCCCACTGCAACGGCTTCTAAGCAGACCTCAGAGTTCCACTTACTTTACAGTTTTCTGTTCAAGTGCCTAAAGCACTCAGACAAAAGGGCTTTTTCTTAGGTTCTACATTCTCAGTTTTCTGCTTTACTGGGTGATTTTTTTTTTTAATGAAAATGCATCATCTTAGCACCACATAAGTGGAAACTTGCCAGCACCATGAGCCATCCTGGTCCTGCTTCACCTTCCAACACTCCCCCACATTGTACCTGTGCTGAACCAACAGAGCATCTGACCACTTCCTTCTCTGCTTGACCCCTAAGGACTACAAGATATTATTTATATTTCCTTGCATGGCATATGAAGCTTTTCTCTGTGTGGTCTCTAGTGTTTTTCTGTGGTCTGTATACACGCTATATTAATACATAGGAAATCAAACAACTGAACTATTTGCAAGTCTCACGTTTTTGCACATGGTTGTTTCCATGACTTATCAGTCCCTAAGCTCACATGCAATGAGGGTGTGTGTTTGTGTTTGTGTGTGAGTATAACACAAAAACACATTTCATGAGATTTTCAACTCACATGAAGAGTTAATCATTCCTTTTACATTGTCTTGGCCTGATGTCACCATCTCTATGATAATATTAATTTCTGTAAACTTGTCACTCCTCTAAAATTACGTATCATTTGTTCATTAAACTCTAACATTCTTTAAAATACTTACTGAACAATAATTCCATTTCAGACACAAAATGCAAAACTCCCTGAAATACCCTGCATCTCCACATGAAGCAGAGGCAATATTGTTATTTACACTCAATTGATATTATGCCATGTGTCTGTAGATAGACTTAATCGCTATGGAGGCAAAAAAAGGTCATATGTTATTCTAAAATGTTTAGTAGGCATTCATGTTGGCAAGGACCACAAACTGTTCTTTGTGTTTACTTCTGCTGTGATCCTCATCACCAAAATCTCCAGAGTATACTATTAATGATGTTTTTGAAACAAAAGCTATGCAAAGCATTTCTTATATTATGGTAGTTAGTGACTTCCCTGATCCCTTTAGGACAAATTCTGTTTTCCAAGTAAGTGGTAAAATCCTCAACAAAAGAGTCTTCATCTTTGTCTTGTAACTCTAATCAGCAAAGAACTTGACACTCGAATATTTAATAAGTATTTAATATTTAAATATTTAGTAATTATGTATTGGTTGGAGTGGTTTAAAAATTGCTTGAAACACCTGATGGATCCTGTGATTTGACTATATATTTTATTCAAAGACACTTTAATTTCCCTAGAATTAGAACAACTGAGACACAACATATTTTATCTAGCTTATTCATACATGGGTGTCAAATCCTCTGGGCACATCTTTATCATTTGTTCTGGTGGAATGGGAATCAGAATTGTTCATGAGGTATAAGATCTAACTTAACATGTTCAAATATACAGCAACCATTTACAGTGGTTTACACTTCAGTTAATTGTGTAGTTTTTAAAAACCAATTACAAAAATAAATAGACTTTCTAATGCTGTATTTCTGTTTGAGTACCTCTCTAGAATTACAATTCATAGAACAGTGTAAAAAATACTTCACATGTAACTATTAATATACATCTCTTTCTAAAGAGCATCAAAGTAACACACTCTTCTTTATCAAAGAAGAGTACTGGGACACAGAGAGTGAGTGATAAGATTAAGGTCACAAATATAAACACAAAGTATAGATGATGGTAACACAGAGTCAAACAAGGATTCTTAGAACACAGCTGAGGAGGCCAGGAATACTAAGTAAGTAATACTGATGTGGGGATTAGACCAATAATGTTACCAACTAACAAGCCTTGTCCTAAGCAATAAAACCCTAATACTAAATGCAACCTAAAGAACTCAGAAACAAGATCTGAAGTAACTGTATCTCTCCCACTGGGGGTGGAATAGAGAACAACTCCTAGAGCTCACTGGTCAGCCAGAGTGGTAGAAGACAGCCACCATCCTGCTGTGGCCTCCAATTGTGTACTACTTAGACATACACTACACACCAATAAAATAAATGGAATCTTAAAGACATCACCCAAAGTTCATGCAGGCTTTCTCAACACTCACTGGGAATTGGCATCTGTACTTTCTCAAGGCAATCAATATCACATTAGTCAAAAGTAGTCTGCTTGGCTGCTTTGACTGTATCACTTTGCTTCTGAGCACTGAGCTGGTTTTTCCTACTGAAGCTACAGTCTTCACCAATTTTTCCATCTGTTAACAGGAAATTGCAGATTTAAAACATTTTCTTAAAAGGCATGATCTGGCCCTTCTTCCTTAATTTTTGTGTTTTTCTCCCTTTTCTGTGCCATGGTAATTCTCCTAAGGTAGATTTCTTTGCCAGGAATGAATTTGGATTTTGAATTATCTTTGCCTTCTGCTTTTCTAGGACCTAACCAGCTACATCACTCTGGTGGTGCAAGTCAGTCTTGATAGCCCTGGGTTTGGGTGGCAGTTAGGGGTTGCTCACTCCTAGCCAAGTCTGAAGTCTCAAAGACACCCCATTGTTAAGGACTTGCCTTGAACTCATGATAAAGGTCAAGCTTCACCAAAGCTCAGTGGGGCTTTACAGGTTGTTCTCTCCACCCTGGAAATGAAGAAGAGTATTCTTTGAATTATTTCTGTTATGGAACAATCTTTTTGTACACTATGAAGATGTATCTTTGCCAAGGCGCCTTCTGATTGGCTTAATAAAAGAGCTGACTGGCCAATAGTTATGCAGAAAGAAGTTAGATGGTAGAGGAAAATTGAGAGGACACTGGGAAGAAGGGTGGAGTCGCCAGCAGATGCAGAGGAGGTAAGAGATGAACATGCCTTGCTGAAAAAAAGGTACTACCATGTGGTAGAGCATAGATAAGATATATGTGTTAAGTTGTAAGAGCTAGTTAGTAATAAGCCTAAGCTATTGGCTGAGCTTTTATAATTAATAATGAGTCTCTGTGCATTTATTGGGGAGCCAGCAGTCCTGGTGAAAAAAAAAAATCTGCCTACATGTTTCTTATGGAACCATACAGAAACAACGTCAAAAAGCAAACCATGTAGAGTCTAAGCTAAAAGTAAAAGTAAAAGTGTGGGGCTGCTTTTGACATTTCTTCTAGAAAATGATATCAGGAAAGAGCTGGGAGGTTTTCTTCTTCCTCCTAGGCCCTTTGTTGTCAGTGGTCAATGGTCAATGGTCAATATGCACACCACTGCTGGAAATATGTATAACTGTGAGTGGCACTCAGGCTGAGTTGTGAAGACAAGAGATCACCCTCAGATTGTGACTGACATCCAGAGCCTAGTAACAGCAATCACAGGACTGTGATCTGTCTCTTCATGTATAAACTTCATGACTTGAACGAAGTGAATCTTATTCTTAAGGTCTCTTCTTTTTTAGCCTGGCTTATCTTGAGAAATTAATATGCCTATCTTCTTTTAAAAGCATTTCTCCATTTGTTAACCATTTAGCTCTTCTCATTTCATCGTACCTAGATCTTCCTTCCTACACATGTAAATCATTCTATAGTAGACACATTCTAAACATACGCAGATATTACGCACACTATCTATGATTATTTTGCTGATATCTTGTTTCAGTCTCCATCAATCAATCAGCCTAGTACTTGATTTTCACTGTTCAGAAATCTCTGCATCTAATAAGATATGAAATCCTCTGAAGTATCCATAAGGTGGAGTCAGTTACTACTGAAAGTTGTTAAGACAGCCATTCTCCAGACTCCCTTTGAAGTGTCTGGTTCTCAAGAGGTCTCAGGTCAAAAAGGACATGGAAGAGTACAAGGGAAGAGAGCCTTCCCTCTAACATAGCATGGCTGATACACTTTGTTGAGGACACTTACTCCCCTTCACAATATCTGATGGAGTGATAGTACGTAAACCAGATACATTTGGGCAACACTTGGTTTTTAAGATACTAACACTCCTGGGAGGCTTGTTTGATCATCTCATTCTCAAACTCAAACTACTCAGCCTTCACAGAAACAAATACAAATTTTCATGAGAAAATAAGGATAAATTTTGAAACCTGCAAGAAGAAAGGCCTTATAGAGACTGCTAATATGTAGACCGTTGGCCATCTAGCAACAGGGCAATGAGAGCATGAGTTTGAAGGGGTAGGGTGGGGGGCACAAGAAAGACTGACCATGTAGGTCAAAGTTAACTCATTCAATCCTAAGTCAACACTGTAAGCATATTTTTATTAAATACTGTTTGTCACACATGAGCAAAATGAAGCTTAGGGAGGGCATCACTTCCAATATCTAGTGAGCAGTGTTCCGCATAGAGTTAAAATGAAAGTATGTCTGCCTATGAAATCTGTGTCCTTGCTTATGAGTCTGCATTGTGTGCAGCTGACCAGCTCCAATAAAAATCATTGTTCTGGAGTCAGGATAAGAACAAGCACCACCAAGGCTGGGCTCTCTCTACAATTTAACTCTATTTTCAGGGGCAGCTCTGTCTGCTTTCCCAGTTATCATTAAAAATTTAAAAGAGTACATCAAGATGAAAAGACAAGGGAGGTGATACTTATCTAAGTGGAAAGGGCAAGACTGGTTTGACCCTAAGTAATCTTTGTCCCCATTACAGTGTCATTTCAGAAACAGGTGGAACTAATGATCATATTGGTCAAGGAGTAGAACTTTGTGTTAACTTTGTGAATGAATTCATTCATTTGCAACTGGTAAGCTAAATTTTTGTAAGCTTCTAAAATTTCTTTTCAAATAAAGGTGGTCAATAATTAAAAAACCATTTGTCTTTGTAAGTTCTGCCTAGAATTTAACTGGGTAAAGTCCAATCAGCTTAAAGATGTAACACCTGTCATGGGGCTTTTACTTTTTAAACTCCATTGCAACCTTATTATATACATAATTAATGAGAAAATGACTGATAACTGGGCTGAGACAGGGGAAGCAAAGATGAGTCTTGATCATTCTGTCCAATAAACAGGGGCATGTTCAGAGGATGATGGAGACCTGTCACTATGAAACAGAAGATAACAGGAAAAAAATGAGAACCCTTCAGCACAAAAATAAATTATAATGATGGGCCATCAGCCATAGCATAAGGAAAAATAAAATAATGAAAAACAAAACAAATAGAATATTTATACAGTTTCAAAGTCCTCCTCCACAGAAATATGTATAAATGATGAAGTTGAAGAGTAACTTCAGGAGAAATAGGCCTGGAAGGAACCATCCAAACCATGTGATGATCCTAGTTAATAGAATCATAGATTGCCCAATGTGTATCTCAGACAGGACCACCACCACTCAAGGAGCAGAATCAGACCATGACCATGGGAAATAGCTAAGAATTCCAAAGTGAGAGACATCCTAGAAAACAACTGGCCAATCATGAGATACAGAAACCAAGTATTCTTTAAAAATGCGATATGACATAGTTCATAGGGTATTAATATATCCATAGATAATGATATGAATGAGCACCAGCATCCCTGTTACATTTAGCTGTTACCCTGAACATTCAAGCTAACAGAGTGAAGAAAGGGTATTGTCTTTGCATCCAAGACTGCAGTCTAAAGTCTGTAAATGCTACCACAATTTGTTTTTCCACCTTAGAGTTTTAGACTTTAGATTGGATAGACTCAGGACCATGAGTGAACAGGTTTGGTAGTTTCCTCTGTATTGAGACCTTAATTCATTCTGCAGACATCTTGTCTGGAAACATCAATAATTGGTTCACATGGTAACCAGGAAACAGTAATTGTTTAGAAAGCCCGGCTTCAGGCTTTCTGCCAATGTTCCTCTGCAAGAGTGCGTGGTTAGCACACCAGTTCCTCAACCCTGAATGGCCGCCATAAACTGAGGTACAAGGCAAAAACCTATGGACAGTAGTGATGCAATCCACAGCCTCAGCCATGAGTAGATTTCTAAACCCCAGTATTCTGAGCCTTTTGCATGCAAAGACAAAAAAAAAAAAAAAAAAAAAAAAACCACCTAGCATCAAGAAATCTGTCATTGGGCCATTCCAGATGAGGTTCTACTGAAGGTGTGGTGGTTAATGTACCTGTATCAATCAGCAGAATAAGCAGTTTATTCTGGAACTGCGTCTCTACTGCATGCCAGAAAACTCAACAGAAACATGGAACAATTACAAGGACTCTAAACTGACTTTAATTTCTTCCTAAAAACCAAAAAGGATATGACTCTCTTCACCAAACTTTAAGTGGATTTTCCCTGGCTCCCATTAGTAGAAGATAGTATTTTAAAAGAAAAGGACAGTCACCACGTGGTAGCTAAGAGCAAGCATCCTCCTTATCACCATAGAAATAAAAGCTGGGGTTATTTAGAAGAGATGGTGCCAGTGTGGGTGTGGAATCTACGTTATTGAACTATAGTGTAGGAGTGGCGGGGCATCTTTGTCCCTAGAGGAAGTGACCTGACTTTGGAGATTACTGTACATAGATGAGGATTGCATGGTAACAGAGAGTTTCACTTCCCGTGTTATAAATTGTTTTTATCCTATTTTTGTATTTTCTCTTAAAATCATATTTACTTAATTTAATAAACAAATACCATTTACTTTCCTAGGCATACTTTTAAGGACTTTATAAATATTAGCTCATTTTCTCCTTGTAATAACCTTAACCGAACTTTATATATGAGGTTGTTGGCTGTGGTGTGCCTCCATATTACGAATAACATTTCTAAAATTTATGAACTAAAGACACTTGAGCAGACTCCGATTTCTTTTAAAATAGCCGTTTAAACCAGAAACATCAGCAAACAACATTCTAGCCAACCCCAAACAATCCTAGGAATCCAGAGATGAGAATGAGACACCTTTGTCTTTATAAAAACCAACAACCACGATAAACACTTTACAGAGCCAGATTGATTATTTTGGTGGTTTTATTTGTTGTAGACTATTTTATTGTATTTCAAGTAAAAGACAGGCAAGGTAGATTCTAGTGGTTTTCTGTTTCCTGGCCAGGTCTCTCCCTCTCTCTCTTTGTTCTCTTCCCCATGTGTCTTATACTTCTCACTCCCTCAAAGAACCAATTATCAGAAGACTCTCCTTCCCCCTGCAAACAACAGGAGTTAATAAAGGGATTGGTGAAGAAGGGAGCCTAATAAGGAAGGATATACTTCAAAGGCAAAGCACATCAAAGTGACATGCCAGGGAGCAGGGAGATCTTGCTGAGCCACACCACCGGCTTGGCCCACTTACTCCCCTTACCTTCTGACTGAAAGCATCACACAGACAGGACTAAGCAAGGAGTGTGTTGAGAGCTCCAGCCAGGCTATCTCCAGCTGCATCAGCTGCCAGAGTGATGGCTACATACCAGGTGTTACATCTTTTGTTTTGATTAGATAAATGTTTTCAATAGATATCACTGAATAATATTATCACCTAATTCTCCTGGGGTTTTTTTCCTGCTTGAAGTATTTGACAGTAGTTTTCAAATTAGGTGGCATAAATGCAAGGCAAGGAGGATTTGTGTCAGCAGAACTTCTGTGTTGAGTGCTGTAAGACTTAAAGATGAAGCACAGGTGATGTCATCAGACGTGTGTTACTGGAGCTCCAACAACACAAGTCACAGGAGGGAAAATGAATGAACTCCAAAGGAGTCAGCAAGAAAACCCAGTGAAGACTTCATCTTCGGAACCGGGCAGTGTTGACAATGCAAGTGTCCAGATGGAACCAAAGATTCTGATTGTCACACCAATTACTTTGAACATATGGGTTCGTGCTATCATAGAAATGAAGCACTTGGGTGTTTTTGTCACTTCCCGTCCATATCTTAGCTTCACTGTGACTGCAGCCCCAGAGCTCAGTCTCTCTCCTTTCTTAGAATCAATGCTGGCCACACACTTTCCTGTGCTTTCCTTACTCATCAGCCCAAGACCTCCCCAGAGGAGGAAACAGTGAGTACTGCCTGAATGAGCACTGATAAATTTTTTTTAAATGCAAATGAAGTTCTTTGTGTGTAAGGCCACGTCTGGCAGTTGATCTGGAAGACATTGCTTTCTTAGGTGTTGTCTACTTTCTGGATAAGCAGATTCCAGAGGTTCACATCAGGCTCCTCGTAATTGTCTTTGGCCATTCATTTTACATCTTACCTTCCTTAGGATTTGAACCTAATGACAGTTAATAATCACAGACGTCTACTCAGTGTACCAACTTTGTGAGCTCGTGGTACAAACAGGACAATAGAAATGAACTGGGGGCAAATATCTTTTCCATCTCTTTCAAAATCAAAACATATGATTGGCTCATAGCCAATGTTGTGTTTAAGAACCAATAATTTAGCATGAGACTTATAGTGCTGCCAGCCTTATTTCACCTGCTGCTAAAACCCATATTTTTCTGAACCTCCTACAGGTTGAGACTTGCAGGGCTATCTACAATAGAAATTTACTTTCTACCGGGTACAGAAATTATAATAAACCACTGCTATTGTCACCTGAAAAGCTCGGCAGCTGGCACAGGCTGTTTCTACTCCTTCCCCTCCTACACAAGGTGCCTGTACTTCAGAGACGGCACAAGACGGGAGACAGTGGGACTGTATGCTCTGTGGGTTCAGCCACTTCAGCAACAGCAGGTTAGACATGGTGCTCCAAGAGGAACGGGAGGAGAGTGTTGCTGTCAGTGAAACTGTTCACATGCCTGGAGCTGATCAACTTCCTCAAACTACCAAGCTCTAAACCTAAAGAAAAATGATGCTATGTATACAGGTGTGTGTGCCGGGGGTGAAGGGAGGTGTTTCTGTGGTTCTTGTACCAAAGTATGGCAAAAAATTATGGATCCCCAAATCTCAAAACCTCACCTTTTACTTTTAGAATATTTGGAAGTGTATGTGTATGGCTCTGACCTTGTTTGTCTTATTTCTACCCCTTTCCATGGTTTTCTCATTGGTAGAGAAAGTAAGTTCCCAAATTGTAAAGGTGTGAGAGATAAACCATTAAAACTGCCATTTTTCATTGTATTAAGAGATGTTCTAAATCAAGGGCATGCATCTATTTGCAGAATTCTGATCTGTTCATGAGGTCATTTGATTGTGGTATGAACACTGCTTCGGAGCCTTTCTTGCATATTACCATCACCCAGGAAATGTTTCCTATATCATACCAAAGATGAATGGGGCCTTCTCTGAAACTCGGTATTCATCCTTTTGTGTGTGGGGTTAAAACATCCATGTGTCAGTCTGTCCTGTTGGATGCTTCCTTAGTCCATCCACTGTGGAGGGGCTATCTACCAACCCCACCTTTCCCCAGAGTGCTCTTGAGTAGGAGCAGCAGGAAATATTAGATAGAAGAATTAGAGGGGGGAGAAACATATAGAAAATACAGGATAGCCTCGAGAGGGCCTCTGCCCTAGGGTATTTATTTGTAGGAATGCCCAGGGGTGGAGCAAAAGACCTCGCCCCAGCACAGCCAAGTGCAGACCATATCAGACACCTGAACTCAGGCCTGTAGTCCAATCATCCTCTCTATGCGGACCTACTGGGTAAAGCCACTAGGAACTTGAAAATGGGTTCCCACAGTCCACTTAGTCACAAACTGAAGGCTCCCTTCAACTTTAAACTCTGTCCAACTTTTCTGAGCAAGTCTACATATTGAATGAATGAACAGGCTTTCACCTCCACAGGAATATTTGAGGGTCAAAAATGCCTCTTCCATAAATCACTTCTTTACCTGAACTTAAATATAAACAACTGATATTATGCAAGTATGTTGAGAATTGAATAATCTAAATATTAAAAATGGAAGAACTTCTGGGGGAAGAGTAAAGGGAATTTAAATCAGAGTGAGAAAATAACCTCCAGTTCATAAAATTAAGTCCATTTGATTGGAAATGACTATTCAGGGACTACACAGACCATATAATATATCATGAGCAAGTGGTGTTAATTGCAAGACATTGGTATGCCCTAGCGAATTTATAAACACAATCTTCCAGATCAAAAGGGAAACCTACTATCATCTTACAATATGTAGGAATTATTTGAACAATTTAACACTCATTTAAAACTTTATTTAAAATAAAATTACTCAAAGAAAAATACTTAAAAAGAACTTCCTTAGTCTACAAACTAATTATATACTAAATATAAATTTTACATATAATTTTATATTTTAAATATAATGGTGAAACATTGGTATCATTCTCTTCAAATAGAAACAGGAAAAGAAGGTCTAATATTATCACTTCCTTTTATTATTATATGTAAGATTCTAGGTAGAGAGAACTGTCACTACAGTAAAAAAGAAATAGACCCATATTCAAGAGAACAATGGTAAAGGGATAAGCTATTCACATTGTTGAGAACTCCAAAAAATTAGGAATAGAGATCTGAAGACAAATAGATACCTACAGCTAACATACTACCTACTGATGATACAAAGAACAGTAGTTAAACACCAGAAATAAGGTATGGATGCCTAGTGTCAACTCTCACCACCCTTAATAATATGCTACTAGAAACCAAACTACTGGACAATACCAAAGAATAAATGAAAGACTGTTCAAATTTGAAATTTGAAGAAAGAGAATGCATGTTTGAGATGGCATATCTACAGCATCTCAAGAAATCCACAAAAGCAATCAGAATGACAAATTCTGCAAAGTCAAAAAGTGCTGGGTCAACATAAATATCAAGCACTTTCTACATACTAATTAAAAACATTCACAATCAATTTAGTAATGCTACTGAGAAAAAATATTTAGTAGTGAATTTAAAATAAGTTGTGAGCAAGAGCTGTATGCTAGTAATTACAAAATCCTAAATGAGATAGTTAATTCTCAGTAATTGGAGAGATATGTATTCATGGATTAGAACATTCAATATGATAAAGATGTACATATTTTGCTATTTTTGAGATTACAATATAATTATTTCTTTCTTCCCTCCAAACCCTGCCATATGCCCCTCTCCACTTTCCTTCAAATTAACAGTTTCTTTTTTCATTGATTGTTATTACATGCATACACACATATACATATATTCCTAAGTACATCCTGCTCAGTCCATATAATGTTACTTGCATGTATGTGTGGTTGATATATTGTGTACTCTAATAAACTTATCTGGGGGTCAGAGAACAGAACAGCCACTAGATTAGACATAGAGGCCAAAAAATGGTGGCACACAGGCCTTTAATCCAATCACTTGGGAGGCAGAGATCCGTCTGGAACTCTGTGAGTTCAAGGCCACGCTGGGAATAGAGCCAGGCATG
The DNA here is from genome assembly GCF_949786415.1 of Peromyscus eremicus. Lineage (NCBI taxonomy): Eukaryota > Metazoa > Chordata > Mammalia > Rodentia > Cricetidae > Peromyscus > Peromyscus eremicus. Next base: position 22,527,752 of record NC_081425.1, on the reverse strand, counting down.
GTGGCATACACCTTTAATCCCAGCATTTGACATCTCATGTCTTTGCTTGGGAAGGACACACTTCTTTAATCCCAGGAAGTAATATGGCAGGACACAGAAAGACATGAGGAAACAGGAACTCATGCTCTTAAGGCCTGAAGACCAGGAAATAGAGGCTTTTAAACAGTTCAATTAAGACCCTTTTGGGTGAAGACTCAGAGGTTCTTGGGCTGAGGATTTCCAAGAAGGCTTTTTAGTGGCAGTTCAGCTAAGACCCTTTCAGGGCAGGACTCAGAGGCTTTCAGTCTGAAGAAATAAAATCAGCTGAGAAGTTGGCAAGGTGAGGTTTGCTGTGGATTGTTTTGTCTCTCTGATCATTCAGAATTTACCCCAATATCTGGCTCTGGGTTTTTTATTAATAAGACCATTTAAAATTCATATTACATGTATGTTTTCAGAAAATGTAGATTTAATGCAATGTCTGTCAAAATCCTATTGGAATTCCATTGACATAGACAAGTTTATTCCAAAACCTCTATGAGAAGAGACACAGTCTGCTGAATAGCTAAAACAAACTCAAGGAAAAACAAAATGGAAGAAATCACTGTGACCAATATTAATGTCTATCATATAGTACAACAGTCAAAAGCATGGAATCAGGAAATGCAAAGTCACAAATAGATCGATGACAGAGAACAAAACACATGCAAGGAAATTCACATAAATATGCTGAACTAAATTTTAACAAACATGAAAGCAATTTAAATACAAGGAGAGCCATTTCAACAAAAGGTTCTGAAGCAACTGTATGGCCATTCATAGGCCAACTGAATTACCCAGCTTATAAACAGTCAACTCGAAAAGGATCAAAAGTGTAATTATAGAATGTAAAACTATAAACCATGCAGGACGATGGCTATGCGAAGATTTCTTAGACTTAATACTAAAAGCACAATCCAGAACTCCCCCAAAAAATATTATAAATTAGACCTCATCAAAATTACAAATTATAACATGTAATCAAAAGCTAATACATAAAATGTATGAATAATAATATTTTGAAGAGCATTATAAAGTTAAAAGAAGAAAAAGATAGGAGACATGTAACCAACAGATTTAAAATTCTATAGTGAAAAATTTCTCACATTAGTGCCCAATAAAGTGAGAAAGAACTTCACCCTTATTTGTGATTTGCAAAATGAATATGATACCACAATAAAATATTATTTAATATTTGTTTCATTTGGAAAAAATTACTGTCTCCTAATAGGGAGTCTTGGGTAAAACTTGAAGTGAAAGGTGTTCAACACAACTCATAGAGATACATTTAAAAGAAAATTAATCCATATCCCTTGAAAAGGAAAGGATAGATTTGAAATTTTTATGCAGTAAAATATATGATAAAAATGAACATAATTATTTTAAAAATATCATGAAAAGACCTTGGCAAAATATTAAATCAAGAGAGAAAACAAAATGGTAAGAAAGCATTTTCTAAATACTAAAAAGTCATGCTAAGCAATTTAAATGAATTTAGCTTTGTAATGAAATTAATTTTTAAAGCAAAAAAAACAAACAAAAAATGATGATCAAAGAACTGGAAGGAACACACACAAGATTGCAGCAGGCTAGGTGACATCCTGGTTCCTAAGCTCTAGATAGATGCACAGTGCCTGTGTTATCTCACTTTATTCCCACATATGACACAACTGTTCTATATATAAATCAAATGTTCAGAACCATTTCTAAGAACTAAGATTAAGGACAAAACATAAGTAACAACCCAGTAATATAAGGTTCAATGCAACTTAGACAAAACTCTAGGTTTACAGTTCAATGAGTCCTCTAGATCCGAATGTTGACCTTGGGAAGCTTACTCACAGGTTCAGAAATTTGGAAGGTGTTATACACATTTAGTCTCTTTGTAAATATCACATAATAGTGCCTTCTCACTGGCAAACCATAAGATAATTATGAACTGTACATCAAAACAGCTTGCTTAGAATGACTCGAGTAGAATGCATTTATTTGGTTCAATCCATGGTAGCTAAAGTTGTATTGATAGTGTTTACAAATTGTCTGGTATTTTGAGCTCTAACAAGTCCCTTAGTTGTAAGGAAGCATCATATTTTAAACCCCAGGAAGCTACGCAGAGGGAAACATGGAAGCTACCATTTATTGCATATAACAGGCACAGCTCAGTATCAAGACATTTATAGGTATTAAAACAATCATGAAGAAACATGATGAAAAGGGAACTGCCCAGTTCATTTTCACAGATAAAGAAATCAAGTTTAATTGCTTTGATCAAAATAATTGTTTGGTAACTGAGCCATGTAGTTAGTTTTTTTGTTTCGTTTTGTTTTGTTTTACTCTTTGCTCTTTGGGGGCCTGCCACCCAGCTCCCAAATAAGTACACGGAGACTTATTCTTACTTATGAATGTCTGGCCTTAGCTTGGCTTATTTCTAGCCACCTTTTCTTAATTTAGCCTATCTTTTGCCTCTGGGCTTTTACCTTTCTCTATTCTATATGCCTCTCTTCTTACTCCATAGCTGGCTGTGTGGCTGTGTGGCTGGCCCCTGGCATCCTCCTCTTCTTTTCTTCTTCTCACTCTTCTCTCTTCTTCCTGTTTATTCTCTCTGCCTGCCAGCCCTGCCTATTTTTTTCTCCTGCCTAGCTATTGGCCATCCGGCTCTTTATTTGACCTATCAGGTGTTTTAGACAGGCAAAGTAACACAGCTTCACAGAGTTAAACAAATGCAACATAAAAGAATGCAACACATCTTTGCATCATTGAACAAATATTCTACAGCATAAACAAATGTAACACATCTTAAGCTTATATTCCACAACAGAGCCAAGATTAGGATTCATCTAAGAGAGCTCTGATGTCTGCTTTCCTTTCCCTCCTCCAGAGCCTTACAAAGAACAATTATGAAACCCTCTCTTGGGGATTAATATGAATTCTCCTCTGCAGCACCCCCCCACATACACACATAACTCCTATTTTCATTCTAGGGGACTGAGTAGTTCACAGCCCATTTTCAGAGAACTCTAAATTCACACCTTTAAACTACTTGGAATTCTTAATAACTTCCCAGAACAAGCTCCTCATTTCTTTCATTTTGTGGCATTTGAATTCATTTCTGGGAGCTTTAGAGGGAGTGACTCAAATATTCTAGCAAATGTTGCCAGTGCAAAATCATTTGTAACTTCTGAATTCAGCAGAAGAATAATGCTCAAATGGGGATATTATCATGGGACAAATCTTCAGTCTTATCACTAAAACTTACAAAAATTATCAGATTCCAGTGGACACTGAGAAAGGGAATACAGAGAGAAATGCAGTCCAATGCAGGAGAAGGCTGAAAGAAAAACTTCCAAGTATTCCAAAATTGCAATGGTATGCATACTTAATGCAGCCAAGAGGAACACACTCTGCCTGGTGAATCGCCACCTCTTTACTGCTCCGTGAGAGCTACAGGCTGCACTCCCATCTCTTTATGTACTGGGCATGAGTTTCTAAAAGCATAAATGATTGTAAACATTACTGTTTGCTCTGCATCTTGTATATTCAAATAGTCCCCAGCAGGATGTTTGTCAGTTGTTTATATTAATTGTCCTGGTTTGGTTTTTTTATTGCTTTAATAAAACACTGACCAAAACCAACCTGGGGAGGGAAAAGTTTATTTGGCTTGCATGTTCTGATCACAGTCCATCACTAAGAGAAGTCAGGCAAGAACTGAGACAGAGAACATGGAGGAGTCCTGCTCACTGGCTTGCTTCCCTAGGCTTGCTCAGCAACTTTTTTTTATACCAGTCAGGCCCACCTGCCTGGGGATAGTACCACGCACAATAAGTTGGGCCTTCCCACATCAATTAGTAATCAAGAAAATGCTTCATAGACATGAGCAGACTAGTCTGATAGAAGCAATTCCTCAAGTGAGATTCCCTCTTCCCAGGTGACTCTACTTTGTGTCAAGTTGACAAAAACTAACCATAAACTGATAAAAAGAATAGCTAGTGAACTTTCTATGTATACAAAGATAAACTTGAACTTCTAAAGTCTTGCTTCCAAATTTCTGAGTGCTTGGATGACAGGTGTTCACTACCACACCAGTTTTATACAGTTCTGGGTGTGAACCAAAGCCTTGTGTGTGCTAGCCAAGCACTCTATCACCTGAACTACATCCCCAACACCTCCTGATACAGGTTCTGTCTCTCACTAGTAAATAACTTTAGTCGAGTTATTGAACTTCTCCAGTGCTTGTTTCTGATGACTTCTACCTCACTAGATTGTTAAGTAATTAAATGAGTTGACATAGCACTTCCAAAGGAAATAACCAGGGCCTTGGCATGCTGGGAAAACCTAATATGACTGCCATCAACATCAGCATCAAACTCAGAGCCCAAAGACTAAATGATACTAGTGTATTTAATACAAAGCATGACCTTATAAGATGCTTTCAAATACTGATGACATGAGATGATGATACAAATGCTAATCAAATGACAAAAGTGTCTTGAGAGCATTTTTAAAAATATAATTGGAAAATACTTCATGGGATGGTTAATCTTGTTTGTCAACTTGACTGGGTTAACAGACATTTAGGATAATGGAAAAGCTACTTTAGGGGTGTCTGTGAGGGTACTTCCAGAGATAATTGGCATGCACATTGACAAACCAAATAAGGAAGAATCCCTCCTCCCCCAGCTAAGCGTGATGGCACCATACAATAAGCTGGGAGTCTAGATAGAACAAAAGGCAGAAGATGCTCATACACATGATCAACTCATTTGAGTGCTCCCTCACCCACCCCACCCCACCCCACCTACTCATGGCCATGTCCTGTGGACACCAGATTCTAGATTCTTTAGCACGTGGATATGGACACATGCTGTTGACTGTCCAGGGGGCTTCCAGGCCTCCAGCCCCAACACTATATTATTGGCCTCTCATTCTGAGGCCTCCTGCCTTTTAGATTGAATAGCAATTAGTTTTCCTGGCTCTCCAGCCTGCAGAGAGCCGTACACTCTCTGATCATATAAGCTTGTCTAAGAAAGGCCCTTATTATCTGTATATTCCAGTGTCTCAGTTCCTCTGGGGGGCCCTGGCAGCAACTCCGCACACAGTGAGAGCTCAGAAGAAGCCTGATCTTCGAGGCTTCAGCTGTCATACACCTCCTATGCTACTGCACCAGGGCCTCCAAACCGACTTATAGAAAATGAGGAAGATGGGGAAGAGATGCAAGAAGACAACAGGAGGGCACATTCTTTGATATTTTACTTTCCTTGATAGCTCTTTCCCCTACATAGGACGTAAGTGTATCTCTGAGAAAACAGATATTTTGGGTGAATTTGAGTTCTACCAGAGTGCAAGAAAACAAAACACAAAAATTAGCACAATATACCTAATAATTTATTGTAGCTTATTTTACATCTGCAAGGGGAAGTTCACTTGGCCAGAACTTTTTATCAGATGCTGATGAGTTGGCTATTGATTTAGCAAGAACTCTTCTAGAATACAAACCCACAAAACCCATAACATTGGAAAACCTAATTATGGTAATAAGAATCTAGTGTACATAATCCCATTAGAAGGCCCTAGTCACTGCTCTTCCTATAGCAGGACACTTTTAACAACGCTTCTCTTCATTAGGAGAAAATTACCTTTTAGTGTTAAGTGGACTGTAAATGTACTGTTTATGTAGGAAGTGGGAGGAAGTTAATGTCACGTTTTGTAACTAAATGATTATTGCTCTTGGTGTCCCCTTACTGTACTGTTTAAGTGAGTGTAAATGAAAGTGTACTGTACCATTGTCCGCACCTCCATTAAGGAACAGAATCCCCTTCACTGGGTTTAGGGGTGAACATGTTGGTCTAGGCTCAAGCAGGCTACTAAAAGTTACCTTACTGGCTCTTGCTTCCTACAAGAGACAGGTGTTTTCAAACTATATTCAACTATTAACACTTTTCTTTCCTCTCTCTGGAGAACAAATAAAGAACTATACAATAAAATCCTTGCACAAAAATCAAAAAAGATATCTGGCCTGGGCACTAAAATGAACAAATGAAATCATCATCCCAACTACCAGGAAATGAAGCAAGCTCAAAAGATATAAGCTCTCAACATGAAGTCTACTGCCTCAAGAAATAGCAGTGATAATAATAACCCAATTACTAGAGAATAATCCTGCTAGAAAGCTTATTATTGGTCTGGCCACTTTTGACATTCTTAACTGTAGAAAAAGTTTAGAATCAGTTAGTAGTTTTGAGAGAAACAGAAAAGTTAAACTTAAAAAGTTCTTACCCCTCATGTGGGGTAAAATCTATATATGAACTGTATGAAAATATATTATTTTCTATATTTTTCATTAAAGAAAAACAAATTAGACAAAGCAAAACATCTTTATCTTTAAAATGTACAAACACATTTTATTTGTGCAGCCCAGTGACAAGAAGTGCAGAAAAGATCCAGTCATGGGTCATGTCAACAGACCATGGATGGTTTCACATTTTCTTTTTCTTTTTTTCTTTCTTTCTTTTTTTGGCATAGGGAGATAGATATACGTGCATGTTTGTGTGTCTGCAGCTGCATATGCATTTGCAAATGCACGTGGGCTTGGCTGCCTGTAGATGTGGGAGGCAGAGTCACCCTCAGGTGATACTCCTCAGGAGTTTTCCACAAATTCTCTCACAGGCTTATGGCCTTCCAATTTGGCTAGGGTAGCTGACCAGTGGCCAGCAGGCACCTGCCTGTCTGTCTCTCTCTCTCTCTCTCTCTCTCTCTCTCTCTCTCTCTCTCTCTCTCTCTCTCTCTCTCCCAAGCACTGAGATTGTATGTGTCACCATACCCGGCTTTTACACAGGTTCTGGGAATTAAACCAGAGTACTGATGCTTGCATGGTCAGAGCTTTACTGGCTGAACTATCCTCCAGCACACTTCAACTTTACTAGTGGGAATTTTTGCAAAAAGTATCAAAAATGAAAAATGTTTACCTTTTGACCTCAAGTTTCTTTTCTATAAATTCACTGTACAGAAAATTTATGTGCAAAATGTTCATTAAAATGCTAACTATAAAATTAAAATCCCCCTGTCTTAGTCAGGGTTTCTATTGCTGTGAAGAGACCTCTTGACCACGGCAACTCTTAGAAAGGAAAATATTTAATTGGGGCTGGCTTACACTTTCAAAGGTTTTGTCCATTATCATCATGGCAGGACACAGCAGCTCGAAGGCAGACATGGTGCTGCATAAGGAGCTGAGAGTCCTACATCTTGATCCACAGGCAGCAGATGATAAACTATGTCACACTGGCCAGACCTCAGCACCTACGTCCACAGTAACACACTTCCTCTAACAAGGCCACACCTCCTAATAGTGCCATTCCTTATAGGCCAAGCATTCAAATATATGAGTCTACGGGGGTCATTCCTATTCAGACCACCACACCATACAATAACATTTGCTCTAACCTTGCTTATTTCAAGGGAGCTCAAGGGTTTCTCAAAAAAGAAGGTTGGTTTACACTGAATGCCCAAAACTCTCCTGTCAGCTGTTCTAAATGTTAGTTTTGTGGAATTAGTCGAAGCAGGTCAGAAATTCTTAGGATAAATAGGATATCCTGAATGGCCATTAGAGACCATTTCTTTCCAAACTAGAATCCATGAAATTCTGTCTTCCAGCAGCAACAGCCATAAATAAATATTTCCCTTTTTATCATTTAAGCCACTCTTGTGATGGAATAAACAGCTTAGACATTCTACACATCATCATTGCCTTCATGATTGAAATGTCCTTTAACATTTCAATATGGTGTACCCTGCCATTTTAGCAGGTGCATACAACTGGAGATAATTGTGTTATTGCTTGACGATGTGCTATACACATTCTTATTTGCTCATACAAGTGTTTCACTTTTACTTTGTTCATAATTTAACCTTTGCAAAAAAAAAAGGATTTATGAAAAAAAATTTGATGATGTGTGAGTTCTTTCCAATCCTCAGGACAAAAAGGAGATGGCTTTTGAATTGAATTTAGATGCAACATACAAGAAATACTGCTGTAATTTTATGATTGAATGTATGTTAAATGTCCACAATCTCTTTATTTTGGTTGCACATGGTAAATACTAGTAAATGTGGTAGAAGGTATGTAATAATCACCTCTCCTAACTCTTTTATAGGAAGCACTACAGAAATATGAAATTATAGATGACTTAATTAAAATGGGAAAAGAGGAAATGATGTTTGTTGAGTATTAGGAACACAGTGATCTTTCATCAAGTTACCTGTATGAATTAAAATGGCCACATGTGACTTTAAAGGCAATGCAAGTAAAATGGAGCTTAAAATCAATACTAGCAGAACCAAAGGGACTAGAAAATTGTGACTCTGTAATAGTGACTAAATTTGTAATAACCTGGAGGGGAAAATAGGCATTTCTTCATAGGAGGCAGAAAAGAAATATGACATAAAAGCCAGAGACTATGCTGAACCAGTGAAATTGTCCATTATTTAAACTGCAGGTGGTGACACTCACATAAACTGGGATAGCAAGACACAGCCCAAGTAAGGGACATGGGTGGATTTAGTGTGAAGCCCACCATGGGAGCCTGTGCTTCTGGCGAAGACAGAGCTGGGCTGTGCACCAGGAACACATGGCACTGAAAATGGAAATTCTAACCCTGGATGAAGACAAAAGCTATGGTTCACTATATTGGAGCCATACTTTCAATTATTTACAATTTAGCCACAGTGTGAGTAGCTAAGATTCTTAACATAGGGGGAGAAGAAACAAATGGCAAAAGGAAGAGACAAAGGAAATGAGATGTGGAGGAATGCAAACATCATGGAAAGAGGACATGAAGAAGCAAAAGTTAAGAGACAAGGTAAGGATGCCTTAAAAAGAGCAACACAATACAGCCATATTGAAACACTATGACTATTTGATCAGATGGGACCAGTCTGTCTAAATAAAGTTTATTGGGGCACAGACACACCTTTTTGCCTATATGTCATCTGTAGCTATTGTTTATAAGATTTTATTTTTCATTGTGTATATGTGTGTTGACTGTGTGCATACTAGTGCAGGTGCTGTCAGAGTCCAGAGGTGGACATCAGAGTCCTTTAGAGCTGGAGTTACAGGCAGTTGTGAAGTGTCTGGCATGGATGAGGGGAACTTAGGTCTTTTGCAAGATCTGAGTTCTCTCTCCAGCCTCTCTAAGGCTTTTTTATGCCCCAAAACTTTATTCATACAAACAAGTAGTAGTCCCAAAGACTATGGCAATGAGAATGATCTACTAGATGGATGGAAGAAATAAGAGCCAGTGCTGATAATAGTGGGATTACCAAAACAAAAACATCCAAATAACTCTTCCTGCTTCCAAGCAAATCTGGTCTTCTTCTTGCCTACTCCAAGCCTGTATTTCAGGTATTATAAATATTATCTGTCAATAGCCTGATGGTAAATGTACTTAGCTCTTGCAATGTCTAAATTCTGCTGTGGTGGAATAAAAACAGCCATAAACAATGGATAGGAAAGAAGACAAAGCTGTGTTCCAATAAAGCTTTATTGAAACAAACAGGTACTAGGCCCAATCTGGCCAGATATCCATAGTCTTCCACTGTTACTGTATTGCATTGCTCTCTTTAGTACTTGCCAGTGTCATCCCATCACCCAGATCACCACTGTCTTCCAAAACAACTCATAATTTTTATAAATATAGTCTTTGTTTTCTAAGTCTCTGTGACTATGTCTGATGCTTGATCTTGGTTGTCAACTTGACAACAGCTGGGATTAACTAAAACCCAAGCAGCCAGGCACATCTGGATTTTTCTTGACTGGATCATTGAAGAGGGAATATCCACCCTAAATCTGCATCATCTGAAGTGGGAAAACCCACCCCAAATACAAATCATCTGAGGTCAGTCAGAAGCCCCATCATAAATACAGGTCATTTGAGGTCAGAAAATTCACCTAAAGTCTAGGTCATTTGAGATCAGAATACTCACCCTAAATCTTGGCCATACCTTCTGGTGGCCCACAACATAAAAGGACTTGAAAGTGGGAAGCCTTTGTTCTCTCTTTGATTGCCCTCACTCTCCCTGGCAAGTTCATCCATCCAGCTGCTGAGGCATTCCTTCTACGGTATTAGAGCCTACTTCTCTGGGATTCCAACATAGACTAAAGACTATCTAAGACTTCCAGCCTCATGGGCTAAACAACTAGCAGATTCTTGACCTTTCAGCGAGGAGACACACCATGTCTCCTAGCCACACCACAACCTGTAAGCCCATCCAATAAACTATCACTAAATCTTAAAAATATATAATTAAGGGGAAAATTCAATCCCAGCACCAAAAAGAAGATAACCAGAAACAAAAAATAAATATTTTATATAAAATTTTCATAATTATTAAATATCAAAACTAAGAAAAACATATTTATGCAATTTAAAATCACAATGTTGGTTTCCATTAGCTAATATAAGCATCTTCAAGGAAGGGTAAGGCAGCTGCTCCTGGAGTGGTATTTTGGTGAGGAGATTTATTTTCTGTTTATTCTGGGTGGATGTTACACATGTGCACTGTAAAACTCCTGCTAAATACATTTTTGCATGTATATAATGCTCAAATATGATAATCCTATAAACAAAATTATTTATCATAAATGCAATTAAACAATAGCTTTTAGTTACCCTTTAAAAAATATTCTTGTCATGCATGGGATTCTTATTTGAAAGTTTGCCTCAAATTAGAATTTACCAATGCCCAAAATTGTGACACTTTTTCAAACTTATGGCCATACTTCTCAATAGGTTAAAAAATACTATTTAATCAAGTATTTTGCTTTTCAGTGTAACCAATAGTTTATACAAATACAGAAAAGTGGATGCCTACTACCTGAGCTTGGAGGATATTTTGCCAAACAAAATGGCTACAGTTTTTTTTTATTAATTGAGAAGTTTTTCTAAATGAAAATACATAATTTGATTTTAATAAGATTTGAACATAAACTACACATACCAATGTGTATTTTCCCTTCCCTTGTGATAAGCTATTGACCAATTTCCTGTGGCTGTTTTATACACAAATAATGGGTTATTTTGCCTCTTTTCAGTTTTATAGGAAGCAGGCAAAAGGATTTCCAATAATGCTGTTTTCTACCATAGTTGAAAAATTGAGTTTTCTACTGAGTTCATCCTGATTTCTGGAGACATCTTTATCTCTTTTACATCTGATAGAAAAATATGTAAAGATAAAGGTTCGAAAAGCCAGCACAATTTTATAAATATAATATTTCAAGGTAAAACGTGTTCATTTTAGCTTTGGCACCTAAGTAGAAATTGTTGTTGGACCCTCGTCCCCTATATGGATAAGTTCTGGTCTTCTCACAAGTACAGTGATGAAATGCTTCTATGACAATGGAGCAGGGGTCCATGATGAAATGAATCTGCATCTGTCTTCATAGGACAGGTTATGAGGAATTCCTACTGGCTGGAACCAGGATACTATCAGAGTTAAGACTATTTTGACCTGAACAGGTTTCATATCCTTCTACAAAAGGTTTGTTTTTGGCAAAATGGGTAGATTTGAAAGGACCTGTAAGTCTGACAGAGCTAACATAGGGAACATGCTGTTGGTCCAGAGATACTCTAGCAGAGACAAAAATCTGCCTTTGCCAGTGGCACATTAAAGGATCCAACAGCCATTAGGTGGAGTCTCTAGTAAGCGGGTGATTTTTGTTATGAATGCCTAGGAATGGACAAAGCAGAATATGGTCATGGAAGGAAAGGCAGTGGGTCCATAACAGGTAGCCATTTGGGCAGGCAGTCCATGTAGAATTGGAGACTAGAATGGAAAAAGAACTAATTTAACAAAACTCCTGTCCTGAGATGAATAGAAGGTAGCACCCAAAATCAAGATAACATGAAGTTCTAAACGGGCCTGATCACCAACATAGAACAAAATCTATTTACAAGACCTTTGGTAAAAGGCTCCAACATTACTCCCAGCACTTCTTACTGCACACTGTTTATTTGGGATTCCTCAAATCACCCCTATAGTGGCGGATACACTGGAGTAAAGGTAGATAGGAGGACTAGTGAGAACGTAAGCTGTGAATTCTGGAATTTTATTAACAAGAAATCATTTAAAGACAGGGTACATATGGATTGGAAAGGACAGGTCTCGGTTAGCTTTAGCGTCTTCCTTTGCAAAGTAGAAAATGCTATTGACTACCATGGCTGTAGAAAAGACTGACTAGCAAAGTTAGAGCTCCATGGATGTGATCTTTACTTCCTTCTACTTACAGAAATGTTACCATAGCCAAAGATAATCTCAAACCTGGAAGTGTTGGGCAGGTTATGAACACTGTGACCATGACAGTAATTAACATTTATTGAGCACTTATTCTGCTCCAGTCTCTGTCATAACATTCCTTGTTTTGTTTTGTTATTGTCTGTTTTTATACAAAGTCTCAGGAAGCCCAAGCCAGTTCCCAACTTGCTATGTAGCTGAGGATGACCATGAACTTTTGATTCTCCCTCCCTTTCCACGTGCTAGGATTATAAGCATGCACCACTACCCCTGCTACATGTAGTGCCGAGAGCTGAACACAGAACTTCTCCATTCTTGAGCTGCATCCCCAGCCCACTGTCTTAATTTCTGTCTGCATTATCCTACTTAATCCTCTTCACTGTTCAAGGTGAGTAGTAACATCAGTCTATCTTACATAGAAACTGAAAAACAAGAAGTTGCTTTACTTGCCTAAAGTTACACGTTAACTAGTGACACAGTACTAGGTTTGGAACCCAGGTTTGAAATTCATATTAATGTTTCATTAAACATAGCACTGTATTCCTCTATGGGATAAAAAATAGAGAAAGCCATGGAAGAGAAAGAATTGGTCCAATGGATTCCTATTTAGAACACCAGTGATGGACCACAATGGGGCATGTGGAGAAAGTAGTCAAACTGTTCCAGCACATTTATTACAGAATTGTTTCCAGGAATCATTTTGAAGATTGTTCCTGGCATGGAACTCTGTCAGCACAGGCATGGCAGGGCAGGGAGTTCAAGGCCAAAGACTTTATATTATCAGTGTAAGCAATGGTGCCATATGGTCAGCCTCACTGCTGGATGTAGCCCTGGGTGGTGCTCAAATACAACTAGTCCCTCTAACATTTCCCCCTGCTCTGTGAGTTATGAGCAGGGCCAAATTCCATGTATTCAATACTAGTACAACTTATCCACAGAAACTTCAGTATCAACTTATGCCCCCAAGGAGCTGGAAAATTGAATGTGGGTTCCAAAGGCATCTGTTTGAAAGTATTTTCCATGGCGATTCATCAAACATAAAACAAAACTAGAAGGGGAAAAAGGGGAATGCTGAAACAGGTGGTTCCTTCACGGTCCACTTGATACACTTTGGTATGATTCTCGTCAGTTTTTCACAAGTTGTGCATGTTCATTGTAGGTAAGTTAGAACAGTGTTTGAAAATATTACCATGCAGAGATGATCATTATAAATGGGTTATTATTTGGCCTTCCAAAACGTTATTCTCCCTAGTCGTTTAGTTTTGAAGACAAACAGAAACTTATTTAAGATTTTTACAGTGTACTGTGTAACTGCCTTTCTCATTTAACAATACCACCAACATCATTCACAGTTCCATACAGGACTATATTTTTTTAGACATTTATTTTCTTTTTTTACTTACGTGTGTATGTGAATTTGTACCATTTGTCCACAGATGCCCACACAGGCCAGAAGAGGGTGCTAGGTTTCCTGGGGCTGAAGCTACCAGAGATTAGGAGTGTAGCTAGAGTTTTCCTGCCTGGCCCACAGTCAGGGCAAATCTCTTTCACCTGCCAGTCCCACAGCCTCTCAGACCCGACCAAGTAAACACAGAGACTTATATTGCTTTCAAACTGTATGGCCGTGGCAGGCTTCTTGCTAACTGTTCTTATAGCTTAAATTAATCCATTTCCTTTAATCTATACCTTGCCACATGGCTCGTGGCTTACGGGCATCTTCACAAGCTGTTTCTCATCATGGCGGCTGGCAGTGTCTCTCTGACTCAGCCTTCCACTTCCCAGCTTTATTCTCCTCCTTGCCCCGCCTATACTTCCTGCCTAGCCAACGGCCAATCAGTGTTTTATTGATTAATTAGCAACACATTTGCCATACATCCCACAGCATAGGAGCCTCTAAATGTGAGTGGTGGAAACAGAACTGGGGTCCTCTGGAAGAGAAGTGTGCACACTTACCCACTGAGCCATCTCTCTGGCCCCATAGTGCTATATTTTTAATGATTATTTAGATTTGTTTTATTTTATTAATTTCCATAATTCACTTCATTAGCACTCAACTGTTGGGTATCTTAGTTCCTCTTGCCCTTATTTATTTATTAGCATATTACATTTAGCAAATTAATTAGTTATATGATATATAATTATTGATATTTAGTTTCTACTTTGCCTTGCAACTTTACATTCCAAAATTTGCTTTTAATATTTTTAAGGCATGCCTCTTTTTGAGCGAGCCAAGGCTTAGCTGGAATTTGTGATATTCATGATCTTCCCGCCTCAGCATCGTGCAAGCTAGAATAACAACATGAGCCATCACATTTGGTCCTGTTTATAATTGCTGTGTAGTTATATTGCATAAGCAGTTCAACTGTGAATTCATCATTTAGTACCATTATTTTTAATACTTTACAAAACAACCCTTCCTCATAACTACAGAAATATTTGTGGAAACATTCCTCTGATACTTCTATGGCAGTGGTTCTCAACATGTAGGTCACAACCCTTTTGGCAAACCACTAGCTCCAAAAACATTTATACTATGATTCATAATATTAGGAAAATTACAGTTATGAAGTAACAATGAAAATAATTTTATGATTGGGGGTCACCACAACATGAAGAACTGTATTTAAAGGGTTACAGCATTAAGAAAGTTGAGAACCACTGTTCTATGGTGTTTTATATTTTCATTTAATATTTTTGCAAGTGTACACTCATATAATCTTGATAAATCAGATGTTAAAAACTAATTGTTTCCTAAAACAACACAAAGTTGGATCTGCTTTGTCAGGAAAAGCCCGTATAGAACATAAAAATTCAAGGTAGGTTACACCTGAGTTTCTTTTATAAAATAAAGGAATAAGTTTACATTTCCTTCAAAGTTGATACTGCTATACTACATAGAAACACAGAAATGTGACCCTGGTGTTGACATCCAAGCTGGACTACCTTTCTTTAGCAAACGTATTCAATTCCTTCCACAGATGTTAGTACTGGCTTCTGTCCCAGGTGTGAAAGACGACACTGAACCTTCCAGTTGGCTCACTCTGGGTTAGAATTAACCATCTCCCTGGCCTCATACTTGTCTTCATTGAGTCCCTTGGTCAAAAAGAGAAAGCTAAATGCTACTAGTACCAATTTCCAAAGCATGTAATTTAACTACAGAGATTTAAATGGTGTTTTTTTTTTTTTTAGTAGTAGCTAAAATTCTGACATGTTCTGCACAAATTACACAGCCTTAACAAGACTCTGCATGTCTTTTTCCTTTGCTGATTTTATTTCAAATGCAACGTTTGGAGGTCATACAATGCCTTCACAATTAAACAGTAATAACTTTAACATCTATTCATTTTTTCATGGCCACCTTTTGGTTTTCCATCAGCAATACCACCAGACTCTGGTTTCAGATGTTTTTTCCTCTTGGAAGAATCTGTTCATTACAGTAGTTAGCAACCACTCAGTTAGCAAAGAGCCCTAAGACAAGCTAGGGGACAAGTTAATGGTGTAACAAATCAGTTGTTAAGCTAAATGGTCAGTTTTCACAGTACGCTATTATTGCTTTATTGAACCCAACTTAAAGATTTACAGCAGTTACGTTTTATTCCAGGTACAAGATGCACAAATGAAATACAGAGGGGCGCAGGTTTGCTTTATGCGGCTTTCATTAAGGACCCAATTGCACGGCAAAGTCAGTTAGAATATATCTCGTTCCGTGTGACAGCCAATTTTCCACCAAGATTGGAAACTCTTGGAGCTTTTTAATCCTTGATCTCACTCTGAGAGTGCAAGAGATGGGAGTTAGAGCATTTTTTAAATTGTTTAAACCCAAGATTCAGAAGTAACAAGCACTTGTCCCTGACTGCTGAACAACGGAACTTTCTGGAAGGAACATGGTTGTGATACTTCGTTTCCTTTGATGAGAAAACTGTCTAGGAAATGCTTGTTGCCAAAAATAGAACAGTACTTTTCTCTGGTGAAATTTTTTGAGAAAATATATAGTATTATAAATGTGTTTGTTGCCAAAATAACATGTGTAACACAGAAAGTCTGATTGGTTTAGCAAACACAACTGATCATGTCATAATTCATTTAACAGAGGTTGTTTGTCTGCTTTTTGGTTTGGGGGTTGAGGTTTATTTTGTCTTGTTTGCTATGTAGTAAACAATTTCAAACCTTTCTCTGGGCAACATCAGGTACCAGTCTTTATGGGGTTCATATTCCTGGAAAGAAGACAGATTTTAAAAACACAGTAACTACATGAAGCAAGATGCTTGAAAGTAGTGGGAAGAAATTTTTCAATAAAATGGCTCAAGAAGTGTGGACTCAACGTTGTTGTGAATGATTGGAAGTTTGTTCTCTGGAGGACTGTCAAAATCAATCAGACGTTCATTGTGGAAAGAAAGCTCAGTAGTTCACAGAACACAGATCAAACAACACCTTCTGTAAACTTTCACAGAGTTGCTTGTTACCATTAGCTTCTCCTAGTACACCTTTCTATTCGGAAGAGCTACCACAGATTAACCATTGTGTACTTAGCATGCTTGCTCAGTGCCCCCACTCTATGTACCAAACACTTTTTAGGGTAGTAACAACGACGAAAAGGAGAAAGGTCGGAGTAGCTGGGGTTGGAAATAATTGTGTGGTTCAGATCTATAAAAAGCTATTAAATCAATCCACACAGGAGGCTCTGCTACTGCTCTGCATTCCAGCTCACTATTGTTTAATCTAGTTATGTATATAGTTGCAGAACCACAAACTGACTTTTAATTTCTTTAGTGGCACTAAAATACCAAAGAATAATCTGTTACAATGTGTGTGTGTGTGTGTGTGTGTGTGTGTGTGTGTGTGTGCGTGTGTGTGGAGAGAGAGAGAGAGAGAGAGAGAGAGAGAGAGAGAGAGAGAGAGAGAGAGAAAGCTCGTGCTGTGTGTAATGGCATCTAACAACTAGACTGATGACTGGCAAGCCTGCAGTTGAGAAAAAAAATTACTCAGTGTATTTATTTTAGTACTATTTTCTGTTACAAAATAAAGACAGGGGTTAAAGCCAGAAGAAATGTCTAGATTTCATTTTTTTTAGTGAAAAATGATTTTTCAGAGTTTTAGTGTCCCTTAATGCCTTAGACCTTGAAAGATTGTTCAGTGGGCATGTAAAAGTAAATAGGGAAAAAATGAAATTTCTACTGTTAGAATGGCAGCCACTCAGATGTGCACTTAGAATTTTAGTTGTGAAACTGCCACCACCCACTGCAACAGAAGGTCCCTCACTATCTCTACATGAAATCTAAGTTCTTTGGAGAAAGACAGCTGTTTTGTTTTGTTTTGTTTTTTCCTATAGCTATAGACATGAACTCTGGCTCTTGTTGAAAAACTATATATTGTGTGTTGTTGAGAGAGACAATACCAGGGAATGTCAATAAGAGTCACCAGACACCATATTTATAACCTGAAAGCACACTTCAAGAAGGAAAACAGTGACTCTCATGAGATCCACTGCTTACACACATTGGAGTAAACCTCCCACTACCTTGAGTAAAGCCAAGGGAAAAAAATGCCATAATGAAAATGGACATGTATAATTAACTATCATCAATTTGAAGACTAATAGCAATTGTCTCTAGGCATCCACAGGGGACCAGCTCCATGAAGCTTGGAGCATACCAACTTCTTCAGGCTCTGAAGTCTTTTATGCAAAGTGATACAGGATTTGAAACTATATAAACATTCCTGTACACTTTCAAGCCATAGCTGGATTACGTGTAATACTTCATTCAAGACAAATGCTGCATAAACAGTTGCTGTGCTTTTTTTTTAGAGAATGATAAAAGGAAAACCAGCTACAATGTATTTCAAATATTTTTAATTCATAGTTGACTGAATCTGTTAATGTGGAATCTGTGATTTCAAAGGGCCAATTGCCAGAATCATAACTTAGTATAGATAGTAGGCAGTATGGCTTGAATGTGAAATGGCCCCCAGGGAATTGAACAACTGGTCTCCAGCTGATGATGCTGTTTGGGGAATCTGTGGAGCCACTGGGACAGTGGCCTAGATGGCAGAAGTGGGTCACTGTGGGCAGGTTTTGAAGGTGAGAGCCACTCTGATTCTGGCCAGAGCATTCTGCATCCTAGGATGTTGAAATAGGAGATGCAGCAACCACGTGCTTCCGCTGGTATGGAAAAGACAACCCGAGCTGCCATGCCATCCCACAACACAATGGACTGATGTGGCCTGAAAACACAAGCCCAAATAAACTCCTCCTCTCGTCCATTGCTTTTGTCAACTACTTGGTCATAACTGTGAAATCTACCTGATATGGTAAGAATTGCAGAAACTGTTTTCTCTCCATACTATTTTAAGCATTGAGAAATGCATTTCAGTAGAAGAGTGGAGAATTACGATTTAAAGCAACACCAAACATGGATATGTAATAAACTATAAAACACTGATTAAAAGTCCACATGTAGAGGTCCACATGATCTTGACTTTTATTTTTCCTAAATTAATGATAGATTAACTTCCTATACAGAAGACTATAACTGCAGAAGGTCCTTCCGACAAGAGCCTAAATAAAGAGCAACACCTCTCTACCCTTTCCTGGCCTACAACAGAAGCCAGGGCAGGCACTAGCCTTCAACGGGCAGACAAAGACCTATTTCCTCATTTCTTCATCATTTATTTTCAATTGCCCACCCCATCCTCTTGGTCAGATGAGGGGAGCTAGAAGCAAATCAGCAGGGGCTCAAGACCTTAGAGTAGATGAAGAACAAGTTGAAGATTCTAAAATTGCAGATGAAAAAAATGAAGCCACAGTTTTGACAGAGAAAAATTGAGGGGTCTAGTGAGCTTGAAGTCTCACAAGTATAGAAAAACTTACCTTATTGAGAATGGTGAGGATGACGATGATGGAGGAGAGGAGGCAAGGAGAAGGAGAATCAAACAGTACCATGGACTTCCTGGAAGACTTTATACACAAAATTTTAGAAAGCTAGTGTTAAATCCCAAGATGCTCCCTCCTTAATCCTCAGTATTCCAGTTTTTTTTGTTTTTGTTTTTGTTTTGTTTTGTTTTTTTTTTTTTTGGTTTTTTTTTTGAGACAGGGTTTCTCTGTGTAGCTTTGCGCCTTTCCTGGAACTCACTTGGTAGCCCAGGCTGGCCTCGAACTCACAGAGATCCGCCTGGCTCTGCCTCCTGAGTGCTGGGATTAAAGGCGTGCGCCACCACCGCCCGGCGTATTCCAGTTTTAAATGCAAAGTGTCACAGCTTTTCTTCTGAACACTATAGTGTCACTCTAGAGACAGGCAACCCCGTGTCCTCCTTGATTCCACTTGAGACCCATGTGCAAACCCGTTGACCTAAGCATCGAATCTGTTGCAAATATTTGAATGACAATCAAAAGTTTACGTATAATGAAAGAATACTGCGTTTGATGAAGAAGTAATCTTTGCATGCCTGTTTCTTACTGGCTCTGAGATACTGGTCATTGTTAGGTATTATCTAGCCCTCTAATCTTAAAAGCAAAAGAGACTTCACAAGAAAGAGAAATGGCTGCATCAAATCAGAAGGAGGCTGATATGAAGTGGTTTCTCACAAAACTTTCAATCAGACTGACCAAGCTTTACCAAGTTCTTGCAGATACTGGACACAGAAGAGATGGTTGATATCTGATAACCAAATGTTTCTTTGAACAATTTGGTGTCTACTGTCACCGTGGATTTTTAATTTACAGGGATTTTAGTACAGAGAAGTCAGATAACATCATCAGTAGAGAACAACATCAGTAGCAATGTTAACAATGCCCCTGAAATACATCAGTTCACTTCCCAATATCACAGGCCTGTTTTCAGAGCTGCGGTGACTGACATGCATGCCTGTCACATACATAAGCAGTTGGTCTCATCAGAATCACTTTTGTCGCACTTGAAGTCTGCTTTAGGATACTAAAAATCCTGTGTAGTATCTCTTCTCTATTGACAATCACTGATATTTTCTCTCCAAAAACACAATATATAGTTGCCCAACATGATGACAGACTTCACCTAGAATTGTAAGAAAACAATTGTACTTGCCTCTGAGTAGTTTCAAATGCACACAGAGGACGCAGGTGAGCCTTCTGTTACACAAGGATGCTGGTAGCTTCGTAACTAGTCTTTGAAGGCCACAAGCATGGGGCCTGAATTTTTAGCAGTAGAAATTAATGTTGTATAAATTACTTTCTCCTTAATAGACAAACTGTACAATGTTTCCTAGAATCCAAGGAATTTTTGGACTTTGCTTGTAATACAATTATGAAACTTGGAAGTTCTTTCTGACTTTGCTATACACACACACACACACACACACACACACACACACACACACACACACACACCTGGTCTTTAGTTTGCAACCACAAAATGAAAATACCAGAAGAAACCACTGGAGACAAGCTTGAGATTTAGAAAAAACCCTGAGTTGGGTAAGAATACTTTATTAAAGGTTCATAGTTAAATAGTACTTTGTGGAATTTTTTCAAGTTTCTGAATGTATTTGTTAGTTTTCATTAATTCTTACATAGATAAATTGCATGTTAAATATTTATTGCAAAACAAAATGAGATAACTTTACCAGAAGAAAAATGCCCCTGGAATGTCTACCTCAATCCTCACCACTGTCCTTTCTCAAGTAGGGAACCCATAACACTGACAGGATCAAGTGCCTCCACAGGGTTGGGGTGAAGTCTATTGACTCAAGATGGCATCCTGAGTTCATGTGCTCAACTGTGCTCCCTCTACACAACCCCATCCAATTATAGAAATGCAGTCATATGCAACCAGCACTAGGAATTGGACAATAGTGCCATCTACATGACAGAAGTTCTAAGGAAGTATAGTACAGATTTCACAGACTGAAGCCAAGACCTTCCAAGCTACAGCTACTAGGGATGATGCAAAAGCAAGCCTGAGGAGAAAGTAAGCAAAAGCATTTCCTGGGCCAGCAGCATGGCTCAGCAACTAAGGGAGCTTGCTGCCAAGCCTGGCAACCTGAAGTCACGTGGAAAGAATCTACTCCAACAAGTTGTCCTCTGATCTAATATGTCACACACACACGTGCTGTAGCCACACATACAAAATAAATAAATATTTCTAGTCTATTTAAAGAATCATTCAACCTGACTCAATGGTCTTCTTCCTTAACCCTCAACTCAAAAAGAAGGTGAGGAAACTTACTGACTCTTCAAAGACTACAAGCAATTGTCCCATAAAGCCTCAGAGAATAAAAAATCCCAGAACCTACCAAGATTTAGCCAAAGTGTTTCTAGTATCCATGATATATAAACAATTGGTATCTAGAGTGATTAGGAAGTAGAAACCTTTGTTTGGGGAAAAAATGATTTATGTAAAAGATAATTATTTGAAAAGAGTAAGGAAGGACCTTTAGTAAGAACTACAAAGAAATTATACCTGGATAAGTAACCCATTGTTCTGCCTAAACACTAAAGGATTGCATATTTACCCTTACGAACCCCCAAATGTTAGCAAGCTTTATCTAAAGTAGGTCAGTTTTCAACCTTTGTTTACCCTTGAATCTTCAGCACAGAAGGTTATTTGAAAACTTCCTTGGCAATGTCTGCTGTATGGCCCTGTTCCCTCCCCCTGGTGTCTTACTGTGTTAGCTGTTTATCCTGTAAGTTTCTTGTCTTGAATTTCCATGTGTTATTTCTATAGGTTTTTGTAGAAATATCTGAGATTTTCTTCTATCAAAGCAGTTTAGCTTTGATAAGATACAATTTTCAACTTGTGCTTTTAGTAAATAAATACACTATGAAGTCTTTCCTGTTCTTATATCACTCCTTTTCAATGTTAAGTCATTATTGGAGAGGCACAAGAGCGTCATAAATCCAATATTATACATTTTTGTTTTGCTTATTTTATGTTTGGTTTGGTTTGTTGTTGTTGTTGTTGTTGTTGTTGTTGTTGTTGTTGTTGCTTTGATATGCAGATCAGGTAACCCACGCTGGCCTTAATTTTGCTATGTAGCAAATGATGACCTTCAACTGCTCACTATCCTACCTCCACTTCCCAAGTCCTTGAAGTCCAGGTGTGTTCCTTCATACTCAGTTTCATTCTTATTTGTGTGTATGTGTGTACCCCATGTGTGTGCAGGGGTGTGAAGGAGTCAACAGAGGCATAGAATCATCTGGGGCTGAACATAGGCAGTTGTGAGCCACCTGATGTGGATGCTGGGACTCAACCCAGGTCCTCTGAAGAACAGGCAGAGTTCGTAACCACTGAACCATCTCCCATCCCCTCAATACATTTTTTAAAACTTCATAAGTTATAATTATCTAAGTTTTACCTGTTAGACCCTGTGTTTTAAATGACTGAATAAGCATTTTTGCCTGCTGGTTTTCCTCTCTTCAATTACCCTTACAAAACCGTAGTTGAGAAACAAGATTTATTGGCTCATATTTCATAACACATATGCATTAGTTTTCTCTTTTGTTATAAAATAAGGATAAAATCAAATAAAATACTTACTTCAAACATTTAGAAATGATAAAATAAACTTAAGAAAACTAGCATGTTTTTAGTATAAATAAAACTTAACTACTAATTGAAAAATAAGAATTCAGTACAATCATTCCTTCAAACTGCTCTTATGGTGAAGCAAGAAAACACAAAGGAAATATGAATTTTCAGTGAGAATGGCTGAGAATCAACATAGAAAAAAAAGAATTATATGTGGTTTTTATTTGGGGGATGACATTGTGAGCACAAAAAGACAAATACTTCAAAATTTCCCACAGATTGCAACCTACAAAGCTAGGTAGCAAAACAGGTACAGAGTAGAACAGTGATCACCAAAGCAGAGGAAAACAGGGAGGTACTGGGTAAAGACTGGGTGCCGAATTCCAGCAGCCAGTATAGATAACGTTCATGTGGTTTATTGCCCAGAAGAGTCATTATGGTAAAACAATATTGTATAAATCAAATTAACTAAGAGGCAAGATTATGGATGTCCTCATCACAAAGAAATGGCAAGTGTTCGAGGTAACGGGGAGTACCTACAGCTTGAGATAATCATGACACAGAATACAGGCATGATTCTGCACCCCAAAAAGATGGACAGTTATTGTTGGTGATTTTATATAATCATAAAAATGAAATACATATCAAAGATAATAAACTTAATATAGAATTGTTGAAAATACCTTTTTAAAAATATAAGACCCAAATCTAGCAAATAAATAGTAATTCACAATACTCCAAACTACACAGGTGACATTAACAATGTTGTCAGAAGAAAACTGCCTCCCCTACTTGTATGTGTCTAACTTGAATATTTTAATAATTACTAAGATTACAATGCCTGCAATGTTTAAGTGCCTATAGCATAAAAAAACAGAATAAAACAAAAGGATTGTCTCAATTATTCATTTATTTAAGTAGCTAACCTTGCTACAAAATAAATAAATCAGCACAACAAATCACAAAATAGAGATATTAGGCAACTGTGTGTGTGTGTGTGTTAAACTTGTCTAAATAAAATGTTAATATTTTAGGAAATGGAGGTGTTCTGACTGACAGCTTTATGGTGAGTAAAAAAGCTTTATCCACTGTGACAACCAAATAACTCATAAAAAGTAAAAATCACTTGAACTTTCATTATCATGATGTAACTACTCTTTCTGTTTGGGTAAATATCCCTCCATTTCCTCTCTAGATAAATGTATGCATGTGGTCAAATGTAAGAAACTTTGTGGGAGAGGATACATGTACACAATATATATCAGCTGAGAGCTTTATTCAAATATGTTCATATACATTCATCCATGTCAATAATTATAGATCTACACCATTTGCAATGTCACAGATTATTCAATTATACTTATGTGCTATAATTCACTAAACCAGTTTAATGGGTGCTTGGGTGGCTTCCAATTTGGTGTTATTATGAATAGTTCTATGATATACTCCTTGGGCATAAATCTCTCCCCATTTTGTGATTACATTCCAAAAGAAGGATTGTAGGATCATACAGCAAACATATTTCATATTTTCTATTACTAGATGCTCTTTCAGAAAATTTAAAGCTCTTTATTGTACTATGAGCTATATGAGAGAATGCTATGGCCCCAACCCCCACAAGTTCAAAGTACTGTCAATTATTTAGTCTTGGATAAATAGTGATTTGATGTAAGGCCAGCCTCATACTAAGTTTACTTGTCACTTTTAATGTTTATTTATTCAACAAAGAAGTGTGGGTACCAGTAGCTGGGCTAGGCACTGGGGATCAACAAAAAAAGATGTGGACTGTGGCCTGGACATAAATAAATAATTGAACGAGTGAATGAATGAATGAGTGGCAAAGTGCTTGCTTTGCGTGCATAGGAACCTGAGTTCACTCCCCAGAACACATGTGAAAAGCTAGACATGGCGGCATTGACATGACTAGAAACAGGCAGATCCCTAGGGCTCACTGGTCAGAGTCTAGCCTAAGGCAAGTCTTGTGTCTCAGAGGGACTTTGACTCAAAAACCAAAGTGGACAGCTCCTGAGGAACACCCAGGATTGACCTCAGGCCTCTGCTGACACATGCACTCACATACATGAACATGTGCACACATGCACACGCACACACACATTGCATATTTAAAGAAATAGTGTTTCTGCCTGTGGTTAAAACAAAAATACAAGGAAAAATGTGTTTCAGATAGAGGCAATGGTGAAAGAGTGTAAGGCAAGAAAGACCTTGGTGTGTTCAAGGAAAGAAAGGTGGTCAACACTAGAGTCCAGCAGAATGAAAGGAGGCCTGTGGGGGCGGGGGGGTCGGCAGGAATAGAACACACTTGGCTTTGAGAAATACAAAATGGATTTTGAATTGTACTAGTTCTATGGGAAGCCCCAAGAGACTTAACCCTTGCTACATTCAGATGTACCTTCCTGTTGTCTTCCGTTAACTCTGTGAAAATTAGATGCTGTGAACACACACACACACAAACACACACACACACACACACACATACACACACACCAGAGAATATTTAAATGAAAAACAATTAAATGGATGTAACACAAAAGCATCAAAAGGGATCAGTGGCCATAACAAATAACCCAGTGACACTCTCCACACTAAAGAAATACAACTGAGACTTTTCATCTCCTAAAACTGACCACTTTCAACTTTGGATGCCTTGGAACTGTTGGGGGAATGAGAGAATGAGGGGACTACCTCAGACCCATGATGTAGTCTGGGCATGCAGTGTGGAGCAGAAGGGAGCTACATTATGCCTGAAAGTCGACCTTGACAGTAAACTGTCTTCCTATAGTCTCTCTCAGAAGTAGCACATACCTTACAGGGACCACCAGCATCCAGTGTGTGAAAAGGAATTCATCTTTCCCCCTGTAAAAGGAGGCAATGGTGTAACCAGGCATTTCAGCTCCACACTAGCCTTCACTGGCATGGCCTTTCCCTGTGAGGAATGTTACCACTAATTAATAATATTTTCCCCTGTTGACATAGAATTGAGAAAGAAAAGTTCCAGGAGGGAGAGTTGATAAGGAACTGTCTGTATTATAATATGATGTAACTAGAGATGATGGTCCTCGTACAAGCAACTCTAGACATTGTAATACAACGAATTACAACATCCCAGCCAAAACAACATTTAGATAATGATCAATTCCTATTACGCCAGGTCAAATACAAGCTCCAAAGAATGGAAGATAAATTCATCTTTCAGTGGCCTGTGTAAATCCCTTCATTGAGGGAGGGGGAATGAAATATCACTGGAAAAATCAATATCATTATCGATTA
The DNA here is from genome assembly GCF_949786415.1 of Peromyscus eremicus. Lineage (NCBI taxonomy): Eukaryota > Metazoa > Chordata > Mammalia > Rodentia > Cricetidae > Peromyscus > Peromyscus eremicus. The sequence continues at coordinate 22,501,662 of NC_081425.1, read as the reverse complement.
ATCAAGCCACTGTGATTTATTGGGTACTCACTCATTTGTTTGTTACAGTCATTTCATGCATTGCCTCTGGCTGTGATAAATGGTCTGGCCTCAGCTTTGGAAAGGAGGGGCACTTTTTAGCAGTCTTCCCCCTAGCCTGAGCCCTCCAGGGACAGGCATATCTGCTCCCATGTTAAATGGAAGTCTGTAGACTGCTGGGAAGTATGGCCTGGAGACTGTCAGCCTCAACCTGCATGAGAAGGCCCAGAAGCACGGAACACAGACAACACTTGAGAGTCTTCCAAAATGAAGCCCTAGCCAGATCCTAAAAGCATGTGGGACATCCAGGACATACATGATGCTGTCTAACAGAGCAAGGATGATTTTTTTTCTCTACCAATTAAAAGCTAAGCAAGAAGGGTGTGACCAGGAATCTTGGAAGTCATGGTAGAGCCACCATATGATACCTGGAAATATAGACCCACTCTTGGGGTCTTGGCCTCATTAATAATAAAATTTAAGAAGAAACTCAAACAGAAGATTGAGGACAGTTAATGAGAGTTTCAAAGAAAAATTCCAGGAGAGGCAAACTGTAAATCTCACAGCTGCCTGAAGGAGGAGGACAGACAAGATAAACTGGGACAGGGATCAGCCACATGGGGGTGGAGGGGAGATTAGAGAAAGAATAAGGAAGCCCAAAGCATCAGGGAGTTTAAAAGCACACTTAGGCTCTGGCTAACATCCAGAAGGAAAAGAAATAATTACACCTAAGTAAAGACTCTGAAAGGCAGATGGGCCCAGCCAACCCTCATGGCAGCTTGTAGTCGCTGCACTAGAGGGTAGGAATTCCTGGAAGGAAACGTGTATTATCCTAATGTGAACCATCTTTCTAAGAGTCATCCCCTAGTCAGGTCCTTGACCTGCCCAACTGAGTTAACTCTTGTTAATTCATGTCTCCATCTAGAAGGAAATTCCATTCTCTGCTATAATACAATGAAGCTTACTGGTGTGGATCAGACTTAAGGTCTCAGAATGTGTCTGGCATTTTCTGTATTATCTATCGTTCATATTCTCATTAGAGTACTAGTAGCCTGATTCCTATAGCGGCTTGATTAAAAAACATACCATGCAAATTTGTTTCTGTTGCCAAGGTCTCTTCAAGCTGCATTCATTGGCTACATGCCTCTTTTCTGCTATAGAAAAACTCTTGCAAGATAGAACTGTTGATTCTAAGTGTTCACTGGTCTCTGCTTTGAGTGAGTGCAGAAACAAATGCAGTAATGAGAAGTGCAATTCTAGACATCCAGTTGTCAGAGTTGACCTAGTCAAACACGCTAAGGACAGCATGGCATTCCTCTGCACTCTTACCTGGAACTTTGCCCCTACTAAACATCAAGTCACTACTTTATCCTTGCAAGGAAAGGGTAGGAACAAATATGGACGTGTTGTTTCTTCCCTAATTTGGTTGCCTTCCTGTATCATAGTCTGCCGAATTTGTGTCTTTGGGTGGTACCCAGCAGACTGATGAAAGTGACCCTTTTCTCTCCAGGGATGTGTTACAAGGGACTCCTTGTAGATGTCTCTGATCTACTGTTGTTCTGTCCTGGCACTAAATACCTGTTCCAAGAGTTTATTCCTGAGTGGGCAGACTTCCAAATGCTTTCCTTTCTCAGTTCCTGAACATACCTAGAAATATTTTCTGCTGTTGTTTTAGTTGAGTTTTCTTTTGCTGTGAAGAAACACTATGACCTAGAGCAACTTGTGGGGAAGGGGTTTATTTCACTTAAAATTTCACATGAATCCATCATCCAGGTAAAGTGGAGCAGTAACTCAAAGCAGGAACAAATACAGAGGCCATGGAGGTGCGTTTTTGACTGGCTTGTTCCCCATGGCTTGCTAAGTCCGTTTTCTTATAGCATCCAGGACTACTGGTCAAGGAATAGCACAACCCATAGTCAGCTGGGCCTTCCCATATTAATTATCAATCAAGAAAATGCTCCACAGGCAATATAGTGGGGAAATTTTCCTCAACGGAAGTTCCCACTTCCCAAATGACTGTATCTTATGTCAAGTTGATATAAAACTAGACAGCACCACTATTTTTTGTCACTCCCAATCTGGCCTTTCTGGACAGGACCCAGGTGTCCCCATGCTTACTCTTTCCCATGGGGGAAAACCCACAACAAGCTCTTCAACCCCCTTCATTCATCTCTCTGGCTAGGATTACAAGCCTATCTAAATACAGCATCTAAGGTGAGCAATCATCCTACTATGACTAACTCTGCCTTTGCTCTAACTAAATTCTAAAACAGCCTGCTTGGCTGTTCCTCCAGCTCACACCTCCAATGCAGTCAGAGCTACCCAAAGCTACAATCTACCTGAGCTCTCTTGGACCTATTCCTGGCCCCACACTTCTGTGTTTTCCAGCGGCAGACATGTCTTTCAAAGTTTAGGGAGGATCTTCTCTAAGACACTCTCAGTTGGCTTAAGAGTAGGAGCTTCAGAGCTGGAGAGATGACACAGAGGTTAAGAGCACTGGCTGTTCTTCCAGAGGTCCTGAGTTCAATTCCCAGCAACCACAGGATGGCTCACAACCATCTGTAATGAGATCTGGTGCCCTCTTCTGGTGGGCAGGTAGAACACTGTATACATAAATAATTAAATACATCAAGAATATTCTCATAAAAAAAAGGAGTAGGAGCTTCTGCTGCTGTCACACAAGAGACACATCTCAAACATCGCCCCAAGGAGTAGCCAGCATGGTTCAAAGAGCATCTTGAATTATAAGATTGCCATGAGCAATGTAATGATGGTGTAAAGCATCTACCTATAATTTATGTACTCACAGTTGGGTCAGTTAAATGGGAAGTTTTCATCTTGTTTCTATGACGTAGCTTCAGCCTTCCACATTCTGGAAGATGCAGGCAGAGTATCTTTCTGTGCCGTCCTTCCAATCTCTTCCTAAACAAGTCTTGCTGCACCTAACATTGTTCAACCTGATTTCTAGTCACCTACTGGTGATCGGGGATAAGATTTTAAGCCTAACTCTGGATCTGCCTTGTCCCCACATACAATACAGATTCCTATGAAGACATTAAGAAGCCACACTAACTAGAATGACAGAGCATTGGCTGGAGCTGGTCCAGGAGATGAAACCTGTCCCCAGAACATAATAGAGAGACAGCATAGTTATATAACACCCAATTAGGTACCTTTATCTAAATTTTCATAAACAATGTCTTTTCCCTGGACCAGTAATTCTCAGTCCTTCCCATTTTACATCACCATTTGTCTCAGTAGAAGCTTTGAAAAAAAAAAAAAAAAAAGGCCTCTGCTAGCTATTCTTTTTCTGATGCATCTGGTAAAATAACTCCATTATTACTAAAATGACATGTGGGTTTCTGGAACAAGCCTGCAAGTTCCTCTAAATTTCTATCCTCATTAAAGGCAGAAATATTTCTTGGATCTACTTTCTTTCCAGAGACATGAATCCCTCAGTCACCCAGGCCCAGATTCACACTAGCTTCAATTTGCAGCTTCCCCTGTAGCAGCTCGATTCCCCAAGCTGCAGCTCTCCAGACACCCCGATGAAATTTTTCAACTTCTATTCTGGGCTTGTGGCCAGATCCTCATATTCCATGACCTTGCCCCTTCAACCCTGAACATCTGCTCCTGCTTTAGGATTGTTTCTAATGGGCAGATTGCTCAAATCCCGCCAATCAGAAACAACTCTTCTTTAGTCTTCCCAAGCTGTTCACTGCTACAGAGGAAAGGCTCCACACTGCTCTGTAACTTCCTACTTTGGCATCATTATCTGGGGCTTCATTTGCCCTCTCCAAGGCTATCATACTCACCTCGAATCCACTTAAATATCTTATTTGGGCATGTAGATCTTCCTAGGAAGCACTAACAGAACAACAGAATTATCTGAATTGAAATACACTACAATTCTTCAAATCACAAACAAGTTAAGATGGCCTCAGTTTCATATAAGAGGTTATAAAGCGAATAATATGTGAAAGAGTTGGTGTCATTTCATAGCCTTATGTACAGCCTGATGAATCATGTTCCTCAACCAACATGAACATAGGTAGATGCCATAATGATCCCAACATCCTCTTCTACATAGCAGGGCAGAAAGCAGGGGCCTCAAGAGGTCTGTCTGTTAAGATCCACACACTCCAATATATACAGAAAAGGAAAATATTCCCTAGAAAAGGGCTTTGTAAAAACTGTAAGTAAAGTTATAGTTAAAAAACACAGAACTATAGAGATTTGATGTTTTTAAGTGGCACCTTTCATTGAAAGCCTCTGAATGGAAATACAGCCTAAAATAAAAAGAATGAGTGTGGGCTACAGCCAATGGTACTTGCCCATGTATTTAACCCAGTCTCTGCTGCTTATTTTTCCCAGAGAGAGATTCCTTGACTATCACCTATGTCATACTCCTATTTTTTCCTATATTGTTCTCCTTCTATGTATCTACCACAGCTCTTCTTGCTACATCAAAGGTCCCATTACACTTGGCTATAATTATTCAGTCAGTACAGTGCACTTGACTCCATAATGGCCATTTGGCTCAGGAACCATATTTGCACACTGGCTGCTGCTGTGTTCCCAGTACTTCCTGACAAATGCCACAAGTATAACACTATTTGATGAATGAGTGAGAGAATGAACTGACTAAACCAAATGAGCTAGTCACCATCACAGATTTTCAAGGTGTTTGAAACAAATATGGACTACAATCATTTGGATTTGATGTTACATAAGCAAAGAATTTGCCATTTAATTGATATCATCACACTCACATGTTGGATCATAAAGTTCACACATGCCATCAAAAAAATTTTTTTTAAAAAAAGGCCTTGTGAACAGCATGCTAAATGTGCCTACATCCAATTTACAAATATTCAATTTGCTCACTAGCAGGGCTTCTTAAACATTTTCTACTCACAACACCTTTCTGTCCAAATCTTACTATGCAAACCCAGATACAGAAAGGTAGGTCCACAAATCAAACATCTACTGACAGCAAATCATAAGCCAATTTACTTAAAACAATTTCAGTAGACAAAATTTTACCAAATGTTCATGTTAATGAGATGGGTTCAATTATTTGTCTTTGCAGAAGAGTGAAGTCTTAGTTGAATATTTAGTGCTGCAGGATACAAAGTTTCTTCAATAGTTTTCAGGATTGATCGATACTTGATTTATTATCATTAATGCTGAAAAACAGATATTTAGTGTAAATACTTATAGAAAATGTTTAAGGTCATTTCAGAAACTATTCAGAAATCTGCCCTAATCTTAGCCCAGAATTCATTACATGAATATTTTATGAAACTCCAGTCAGTAACACAAATAGAAAATTTTCAAATTATTCAAACACAATGCAACACAAAAAAACTTACTACTTTGATAATTAAACATTGAGAAAAATATTTGAAGTGCTGTTTACAGTGATAAGCTTGTATAATAAGCCATTATGCTTCTAAACAAGGAAAAACTTTGAATGTTCAACAAAGCTCATAACATACAATAAATCTGAGCTAATGTAATCAGGCAGCATTCATTAGCATGGGAGTGTGTACAGTACAAAGAACTACCATATATTAATATGTTCAGAACCAAGGCTAGAATAAAAAAAAAAAAATCACACTATACAATGTGGGCAAGCACTGTCTAAAACACCTGAAGTTCAGGGAGCATTTGATTTGAATTGATTTTTTTTTATCATTGTGTATTCTCAACATTTTTACTACTGCCAAGTTTTTCATGCCCCACACCCCAATATCTGGAGTTATAACCCACATCTAACTCTGTAACAACCAGATCCTCTGGTCATTTGACATTACTTTAGTTCTTTCTGACAAAAGTTTCAACCTCCTTAATGTCTAAAATAGATTATAGCAAGACCTGCAGGTGAGGACTAAGTTGAGAACCCTCAGCATTCTCCTAATTAGAATTGTCTCCTGAATATTTTATTACACCTCTAGAAAAGTTCACCTCATAATATTTCGCTTTTACACATTCAAAAAGGCAAAAATTAATATTGGCAGCCCCCTGCAGTGTGGAAAAAAGGGAAGACTTACACAAAAGTAAAGAACCATTTTAGATTAAGTCTCGGCATGTTGCAAAAAGAGAAATACAGCACACACCATTGCCACAGTCACTCCACTTACAGACAGAGCAAAAATGAAAAACGAAAGGAAAGAAAACAAACAAAAGCCACCTGAACAAAAGAAAAACGTACTTCACTGCCTTTTCCCACTTCTGTGCCCCCCTCCCTCCCCCTCCCCCTCTCCCCCTTCCCCCAACCCCTGTCCTGTCCCACCCTTGCCCCACCCATCTTGCCCGTTCTCTTTCAGGAGAGCAGGAGACAGTTTATCTCTGGGGCATCTGCATGCTGCTCTAATTTGAAATCCTATCAGACTGAAAAGTGACAGGCATCACCAGTGTTAATTAGAATTAATCTTATCGAAACATATTTTCCCTCTTTGGGGCTTTCAAAATGAATGGCTTTCCGTTGGTGGATTATTTGATAAATGACCTGAGCCGATAGCTTCCTAACATCGGCATCACCTGGTGAAGCCTGCACTGTTCGAAAGGGCATCCCACAAAGGCATTCACTCTCCTGCTTCTAGCCATGAGCTGACCACTTCTTCAGGCCTCAAAGCCACTGGCTACTGACATTCTTCAGCCAAACAAAATGTCAACCTTGGTTGAAATGGAGAGCTTAACGACCCTTCTCTAAGCTAAAGTTTTTCTTTACAATATTTCTGTATTAGACTGTCCTGAGTGTCTAAGACCATCTCAAAAGGTTCCTTCTCTGACGTTACTCACTCCTCAAAGAAGTGCTGTAAAGTTATATCAGTGCATATAAGCCATTTGTCCGAAACACTGAATGACCCCATCAACCGTTTCGATACATTGAGTTACCTGTTCATAACACCTCTCTTCCTTGGATGCAAGATCCTTCTGTCACTGCAAGCCCTAGCATAAACAGATCACACTGTTAAGCAAATAAATAGGCCAGTGACTGTTACTGAAAACCTAATAATAACAAGTGTGCTCCTTCCCACTCATTGCAGTGAAATACTCAGCAGAGATCTGTGGGGTGCATGCATCAGCCTACAAGTTGGCAGACATACCTTCCTACTGCCATATGGGGTAGTCTTCAAAAAGGCAACCTTAATTTATTTGAACAGATTTGTGTCATTGTCCCTCTTAGGAAAAGGAGCCAGCAAAAAATACTACTTTTGTTCAAATATATTCCCTTCCCTCAGCCAGGCTTGTAATTGACTAAAATGCTGAGCATTGGTCTTTAAGGATTAAAACATCACTATCCAAGAAAGTGATCAGTAACACAGCTAACACAGTGACAGAGACTACTTAAGGTAATTAATAAGCCTTTGTAACCAATTAGTACATTATTGGAGCATAGGATCCAAAGAAAGGGACATTAGTCCAGGAGGTAGGATGAACCAAAGGGATGAGGCCACAGGGTGGGAATGGGCAAGGGCTTTGTAGGAACAACACCTAGCAGCACCATGAAGAAACCCAAGGAAGACATACTAACAGCCATGATAGATGAGGACCCATGACCCTCAGTATCCCTCATACTTTTGCCCGATAATACTTATATTTTTAAAATACCTGGTCTTTTGTGTGTACATGTACACACACACACACACACACACACACACACACACGCACATGCACATACGTATAATTAGCATGGCTATAGAAAAAACTTTAAAAAAATCCTTAAGAAATAAGTCACAGCATCCCATATGAGCATACTACATAAAAAGAATCCTGAAGATGTGGTGACTAAGCGATGCCTCTCTTATGTTTATGAACTTTACTATGAACTTTGTTGCTGACATACTAGTTCCATATCTGTGAAACTGGGCACTAGCTATGAAACGTGAGATAAAAGCACAGCCAATATCCACATGTGCTGGAAGACACGAGTGTACCAGCTCTTCTATTGAAAGTAGTCAGTCTCCTGCCATTCAAAATGCGTGACTACAGATCCAACTGGTCCAACCCAATTCACATTCACAGGCTGGAGGAAATACCAATTTTGAACTTCTGGCCACTCTAAACAGAAGAGTAAAATGCAGACTGAATGAACCTTTTCAATAATATGTCATACACCAGATAAACAAGATATTAAAGAAAAATACAAATTTTATATTTTTATGGAACATTCAAGTTTACTTCTCATTAAAGAATTTTAAAATAAAACCAGAAGAAATACAGTGTTCTTATATTTTAATGACACATTGTTTAAAGAGTGCCAGTAAGATGGGGGTAGGTGGATAAAAAGCACTTGCCACAAATGTTCAGTGACTTGAGTTCAATTCCCAGGTTCCAAGGTGGAAGAAAAGCAGGGATTAGCAAGCATTGTCCTCTGATCTCCATGTCCATGCTGTGGCACACACACACACACACACACACACACACACACACACACACACACACACACAAACACACACCCCTGTGCTGGTTTGGATGAAAATGACCCGAGTAGACTCATACACTTGAATGCTTGGTTCCTCGATGGCAGAACTGTCTTGGGAAAGATTATGAGGTGTGGCCTTGTCGGAAGAAGTGTGTCACTGAGAGTAGACTTTGAGGTTTCAAAAGTCCAGCCAGGCCAGCCTCAGTTTCTCTCTCTCTTTCTGCCTGTCACTTATAGATCATGGATAAGCTCTCAGCTCCTGACTGCTCAAGTACCAGGCCTGCCTTCCTGCTGCCATGCTCATCAGCATGATAATCATGAACTCACCCTCCAAAACTGTAAGCAAGTCTCCAATAAACTCTCTCCTGTAAGCTGCCTTGGTCATAGTGTCTCTTCATAGCAACAGAAAAGCAACGACTACAAACCAGTCAGAACTCACACACCATATCATATGCAGACACATTTACAATAATAATAAATAAAAAGAAACTACTGATTTCTATGGCAGCACATATTATAAAACTGAAATTATACAGACAATTAGCATAATATGCAAATTTGTGAGGCATTTTATATTTTTCAAAATAAAACGTATTCACATATAAAAATAAATCAATTATTAAATCCTGAAAAAGTTGCAATGAGATAAAAATGTTTGTGCACAGTAAAGGAGTAAATAGATTAGCATAATCTGGAAAACAGTTTGGCAATAACTGCTAACACTTTAAAAATTATTCTTTTCTTTCATTCAGTAATCCTGTTCTAGGAACCTATCCCAGAAGAAGAAACATGGTTTCCACTTTAAGAGCAGGAATGTTGACAATGAGAGAAAATGGCTGTAACTGTGAAGTATAAAAAAGCAAAGTATAAGTAGTACCTCACTAAAGAGGGATAGATAAAAACCTGGTATCATCTATGCCACAGGCTGCTACCTGCCTCTGCAGTGAATATTAGAAAATATTTATGATGCTAAATAAAAGCAAGAAGGACAGAAAATTCATATAAATCATGAAGGTTATTTATTTATTTAGTGTGTGTGTGTGTGTGTGTGTGTGTGTGTGTGTGTTTGAGACAGGGTTTCTCTGTGTAGCTTTGGAGCCTTTCCTGGAACTCACTCTGTAGCCCAGGCTGGCCTTGAACTCACAAGATCTGCCTGCCTCTGCTTCCTGAGTGCTGGGATTAAAGGTGTGCACCACCACCACCTGGCAGTGATTTTTAATTCATAAACTTCATGCAACAAAGAGAAAATACCAGAAGAAAGCACTAAAAGTCTGAATCTCTGGTAAAGGGAAATGCAAGATAATTATATTGACTTTTTTTTTTTTTTAGTTTTTCCCTACTTACAAATATGCTATAGAAAGGCACATTCCTATTAGAATCATTAAAAGTAAACCAAAAAATTGTCACTTAAATAAATAAGTCATCCTTCAAGGAATTAAATGTTTTCCCTTTGTCTTTATTGCTGAAAAATGTTTAAATTTCTTTCTTAACAAAGAGTTTAATTTCAGTTTGCAATTGGAACTTGATGAGCTTTTGCTTCCTAGAAGCAGGATTTTTAGGGTGGGATGGCAAAAACCACTGTGTCAAATTCATCTGTGCATCTTCAGCCCGAAGAGCACTGAGCTCCCTCTCAGTTCCCTCAAGGGGTGGCTCTCCTCACATAGCAGAGTATGGTTCACAAAGAATATGCTTGGTTTTTGTATTTTTCAGCACTATGCACTCTGAAAACAACTGGGAGTCTTTGTGGAAAGGGGAAGAATGATGCAGATTCTTCATCGATAGGGAAAGTATTTTCCTCTTACAGTGAAACTGCCATGAAAATATGAATCCATCCGATGTCACGTTTCTTTAAAAATCTCTTTGGGATGGCTAATCTTGGCTACCAACTTGATTACATCTGTAATCAACTAAAACACAAGCAGCTGGGCATGGATATAAGTGATTCTCTTAATTGGATCATTTGAGGTAGGAATACTTTCTGCTGTCAACCCACATGAAAGAACACAGAAGAAAAGAACCTTCCCCTTTTGTCTATTGGCCCTCACTCTCCTTGGCAAGTTCATCTGTTCCATGGCTGAGGCATTCCTTCCCTGGTATTAGAACCTGCTTCTTCAGAATTCCAACATAGACTCAAGTTTAGCAGCTCCCTAGGAGTTACCTGGGGTTGCAGCATCGGATTTGGACCTCTGAGACATCCAACCTCATGGACTGAACAGCTGCCTGATTCTTTGCCTTTCCATTGGGAGATAGTAACTGTTGGACTACCCAAACCATAGCCTGTAAGCTGCTCTAAGAAATCCATATAGCCATATGTGTGTATAATATATATAAATCAAATATATATGAATTTATGTATAAATATAAATATGTATTCATTCATTCTATCAGTTCTGTTCCTTTATAGAACCCTAAAACACTCTTTAAGAAAGAGTTTTTCAAAATGTTGTATTTGTGCTCCCATCTTCAGAGATAAGAACTTAGAGTAACCAGAGCTGTCATATGAGGACCAAGTTCCAAAGTGAACAGGAGTATTTCTTTATACAAGATGCATGTTAGCAGCAGAAGCATTTTCCTCTTTGAACACTTTCCACTCTGTTCATCTTGTGATCACAGGATCCTGTACCCTGTTCCTATGTCCTCTGCAACATCTCGCTGGGTAAGGCCGCACACCTGCTTCTCATGGACTCTCTTCCCACAACTGATCAGGGAAACTCCACCTCACTCCTCTACCCATCCAAGTTCCTGCTACAGTCTGCGCTTCTCCTCACCCCAACCAAATATAAGAAAACCTTTGTGTTCAGCCACATCTTAGTTATATCCAAAGTCTTCCCTGAGCTCTTTCCAGGCTTTATCTAGGCTTTGGCCTCTTACCGGTGTTTTGATGCCAATTAGTTCACATATCTAAAAGCAACATGAGAACTACAAATTAAATGGCATCCAATTAGCTTCATTTCATCTTGTTACACTTCTTTTAAGACTTCTCCTCGTAATATCCCAGAGATGCCTGGCACCAGCTAAGCCTCACTTCTGAAAGACACACAGGCTCTCTTATAGCCTCAGGACTAGCTGGATAAGCTTCCTCTCAACTTTAGGATCTGCATCGGTTTTGCCCCCAATTCTGCTCATGCCAAGTCTTAGAAATTTGTGAATTTCACCCGACAAGTTTCCTTTCTTAAGAGCTGAGATTCTGTTCTCTGTGTTTGGTGTTACACATGTAAGGCAAACACAAAGCTTTCAAATTTTCGGTTTTTTCATTTTCTTTTACTCTTGAATTAAACCATCACAGTTTATTGATCAGCATCGCTCTAACCACTTATGAACAATCGTAACTAGATATTGGTACACTAATGGAACATAAAGCATGGGGTAGATGCATTGGAACAAAAGCAGCTTTCCTAGTCGTGTGGATTTTACCTCAATAATAAGCCTCTGTGCATCAAATTGATTAGATTTCTTGTAAAAGAATAGCTGCCGTTGCAAATCCAAAATAATAGATGGTTGACATGTGACACTAATAGTAGCCAATAAAACAGCTAGAGGAAAATTCTCCCAAATGCTTTGTAAATTGATTATCTATAATACCCTATGATAAATTGACCCATAATGTCATCTGATGGCTATTTATTTAGGCAGAAATTCAGTCTGGGAATTTGAGAAACAAAATCCCAGCACCGTAAAGATGATGGAAATATATTTCACCTTCTTCCAGAATGGCAGGCATTAGTAAGGTTTAAATAAGCTTTGTTTTTGCCCATATGCTTAAAATAAGACTTTTACTGACATGAATTTGTACAAGTGATAAAACTATTGTGTGTAGAGGCTTGATGGGACCTTTAGTTGCATCTCAAACTGCAAGTATCTGATTTTATGGAGGAGCAAAGAAATAAGGAAGAGAGGGAGGATAATGGAGGAAAGCAGGAGAAAGGAAGAAAGGGAGGTAGGGAAGGAGGAAGGGAGAGAGGGAGGGGGATAGTGGAGGAGAACATGAGAAAAGTAGAAAGGGAGGGATGGAAGGAGAGAGGGAGGGAGGAAGAGGGAGGGAGGGAGGTGGATAATGGAGAAAAGCAGGAAAAATCAAGAAAGGGTGGGAAAAAGAAATCAACTTCCCAATTTCCATATTTCTTAGCAGTATCGACATTGGACCAGACAGCCAGGGTCAAAATGAGTTACCCCCAAGTTCTCCTTTGTGGTTAACTTGATGTTCCATCACTGCCAAAACCAGTTCGTTCTTTCTTCTCATTGTCTCTTCACATGTTCTTTACATTCCCTCAACCAGAAGACAATCTCAGGCATTGTCTTCATTCTCTGTACTGCCCCTCTCTACCACATGACCTCTGGACCTTAAGCCTTCTTCTCTAACCTGGCATGAGTCTGCTGTACGTTCTCATTCTAGTGACTGTTTCTGTTCTCATAACGCTTCAGTGGGTCTCTATTGCTAAGAAAAGCAATTTTCTAATTGTTTCTCTGCTGTTATATGTATGTCCCATACAAACTAAAGCATAAGACTTGAAACCTGGCTGCAGTGTTCTGCTCTTTATATGGTCTCTTGCCCATAACTGCTGGAAAAAAAAGTTACCTCTCTTCTATTCAGTCTTATTTTATTTTACTCAGACAGAATCCATTGCCTTTTGTTGTATATCAACTATATTGAACTGCCAGAAAACAATTCCTCTCCTCCACACACTGGGACCACTGAACAGCTGAAGAGAGAAGAGATGCAGAAACAGGACCGAGGTCTAGACACACTTGCACAGGCTGGGGATTGGTACAGCCTAAACAGCCAGGAACTGAAATATGATGGTTATTTGGGGGGTGGGGTGCTATTTGTTCCTTTGTTTATTTTCTTGTTTGTTTGGGGACAGGGTCTCATGGTAGCTCAGGATAGTCTTGTACTCACTGCAAAGACCAGAATGGCCTTGAAGTCGCCTGCTTGAGCCTCCCAAGTGCTAGAACTGGAAACATGTGATAATTAAGCCTAGTTAATATTGATTTTGAAGAAGTTCAAAACTCATCTCACCAATGAAAAGGCACAGATGAGATACATTCAAATCTATTGTACTTTCATTTCCCTTTGAGTCTTTCGCTTTGTTGTTCATTTTAACTTCATTTCTACATAAATATCCTTTAATGATCTTGCTTTCATTTTTATTCTGCTTAAAGGGGTGAGATTATTGTTCTGCATGTTTCTGTAACAAATTCTACTGAGTATTCTCTACTGCTTTTTGTATAGACAAATATTACACACTGAGGGTGGGAATGTAAAACAGTCTAGCCACAAAGAAAATCAGTGTGTAAGTTCCTCAAAAACCTAAAAGTCAATCAGCTTTATCACTTCTGTATTACTATGCTAAGTCAATATAGTGTAGAGGTACTTGTTTACTGCAGCACTATTCACATTAACTAAGCTATGGAATCAACCTAGGTTTCTGTCAAGAGAGGAAGGTGTGTGTGTGTCTGTGTGTCTGTATTTGAAAAGAGAGACAGAACAAGGGAGTAGAAGAAAAAGAGAATATACACAAATAACATTATATTCTTGCATGGAGAATTCCTTATGGAACCCAGTACCATATACAACGAACTTATAGCAAATCAAACAATATTAGTCATAACAAAGTGCTGTGGGATGTCTTTCTGTATGCTGTGAATATGTGTTGCTCTGATTGGTTGATAAATGAAGCTGTTTGGCCTATGGCAAGGCAGCTTAGAGGCAGGTGGGAAATCCAGGAGAGAGACAGGAAGAAGAAAAGCAGAGGCAGAAAAGACACCATCCCACCATCCAGGGAGCAGCATGGAAAGCCAGGAAACACATGGTGACATATAGATTAGTAGAAATGGGCTGAGTTTAGTTATAAGAGCTAACTAGCAAGAAAATTGAGCCATAGGCCATGGCCATGAAATTTGTAACTGATACAAGCCTCTGTGTGTTTACTTGGGTCTGAGTGGCTGCAAGACTGGGTAGGACACAGGAAAACCTCTGACTACAACTAAGTGGATGGTCTTCAATGATTCCCGCTTCCTGATACCTTTCAGAATCCCCTTCTATTGTATATGGACTAATCCCAGTGAGTTGCCCCTAACATAGCACCTACAACAAGCACAATGAGATGCCATTGCATGATTCCATTCAGAAAGACCGTAACTTCCATCTCCTAGTAACTTCTCTCTATTGTCTGCTCAATTTGGATATTTTGAGGAAGTAAAACACTCTCCATGATAAATAAGATATTGAGTAGATGGCGAGAACTGACGGCAGCCTCAGGCTAAATACCAGCAAAGGACTGAAGCCCTAACACAAACAGCCCTGGAGAGAGTCTGAATGCTGTGGATAGCTAAGGAGTAAATGAAGAAATGGATCCTGTAGAAATCATGCCTTCAAGTAAGACCATAGCTTGGCCTGGCACCTTGACTTTTAGCCCTGTGAGAGACCCTGAAGCACAGTACCTTGTAAAACTATTTGTAGAGTCCTTTCCCACAGAAGCTATGAGATAAACATTTTTAAGCTGCTAAATTTATGTGGTAATCTATTGCACATAAATACATAATCACATGTTACCCCACCTGGTTATCTATACAGCCTCCCCAAGGCAGAATGTGAATGGTTAAACTAGGCCAATATAAAAGTCAACACCTAGTACACTAATTAGCAGGCTGATTAAATAAATGACTGACTTTACTGGGCCAATTTTTCCAGTTGTTTCAGACAGTAAATATCATTTGACTTTCTCCATGTAGCTAAATTATACATATAGTTTGTACTAACCTTTCATACCAGAGGCAATTTTTGGACTTTTTCCTGTGTCTTCTGTCACATTTCTTTTATTGTTCTTAGAAGAAATGCCTTCATGTTATCTTAATTTCTTTGTACCTAAACAAAGGGGTATATAACTCACAGAGTGATAAGCAACAGAAAGTATAGATTTGCTTTTGAATAATGATGCCAAAATAAATAAATAAATGTTTCTTCTATAATTAAAATGTGCCTTATGATAAAAGGATAGAGATGTCATCCATATCACTTAAAATGCTTTAAGCAGAAAATTACATAAAGATAAAACTCACTTGATTCATACCAAGAATATATTATATATTTATAAGTCATGACTTTCAGATTAGAGTTTTAAATAGATAATCAAGAATCAATACTTTTACCATCTTATAATCTCTTCTTCTCAGGAAACTCCACCATGTAACAAGATGGCTGCTGGTATGCCACAAATCGTATCCTGACATAAGAATATCCAATGGAAGGAAAATGTCTCTTCCTGTGTATCTCCTTTTTAGTGGAAAAAGGTCCCAGGAAATACATAACAGACTTCCATTTGTATCTTAATGACCAAAGCTAGATCTTGCAATAAGTCTTTAATTGAACTATGGTAAGCAGACAAGAACAACGTGATTGCTAGGAGGAGGGCTGAACACCTGAACAAAAATGAAGCAGCAAAATGTTCATTTACATCCACAAAAGATAACATATAAGAGCATGTGACTGGCTGATGCAGAAATGTGGTTATGTGGCGTCAGCAGAGGGGTAACTCCTGTCACATAAACGATTTGAGATTGCAATTAAAGGCTAACAAGATAGAATAGAAACCATCATTCACCTATACAAGTCACCCACTTTCCAATAATCCCCTTAAACTTTACAACTGTAGCAACCTAATCCTAACCTGGGAATCTTGGTTTTCAGTTGCTCTGTCCTAAGGTATATAGTACAGTGTTATGGCCTTAAAAATCAGTTCTGGAAATATGGTGTAAATAGAGTCATGACAATTTATAAAATAATAATCAACTGAGAAACATATGTATTTTATTGAAAAGCCTGAATTACGGGAGAATGACTTCCCTTTTATTCCATATACTCTTCATTACGTGGGCTTGTACAGGTTAAAACAAAAGAACAGGGCAGCCCCTGGAAACCAATGTCACAGCTGAAAGCCTCTGAAAGAGGAAGCACAGCCTGGGATCAGATAAGCAGCCAAGTTCATTAACTTGTCTCATTGCCACTGTTAGAAGAAATAGATCATGGGTGTTAAGAACGTGAGATCTGGGGTCAGACTTAGCTTGAGTCTTGGCTCCATATCTTATTTGGGATGCCTGATTTAACCTCTATAAACCAAAAGGTCTCCCTCTTTAAAATGGTTATCATTGAATAGACCCCACAGGGTTGTTGCAAACGTTTAATGAAAGAATGCTCATGAGCTACTTGATCAGTATAGCTGTTCACCACCATTACTATTTAAAATGTTCTTTGAAGCACTTATTAGCCACATCTGATCAACTGATTTCCTTTATCTTCCTGAACCATGCTTTGAAGTAAGGTTGACAGCTAGCTAGACGCCTTGTGTGTGGAGCAGTGGGATGGACGAAAAAGGTTCCAGAAGTGTTGTCCCACTTCAAACTGGGTTCCAATGGAACACATCTTCTCCTTCAAGTAGGAGACAAAGGCTATTCAACACAGTCCCCTTGGGGAACATACTACTTATGTCTTCCCTTCTCCAGGGGCTCAGATGTCTTGCAACTTTACTGACTGGCACGTTGGTTTGTCCTGCCAACTAAGGCTCTATGTATTTACCCAGCCTTGTTCTCCTAGTTCTCACAAAGCAGAAAATATTGTTAAAATTCAGAATATATTTCATCCCATGATTCCTTGAGCAAATGTGAATAACCTCATAGAAAACTGAATAAGGCATAGAGACGAAAATTTAAAGAGGCATTTATTTCTTTAGTTTTTATTCGGATTTACAATTGGCTTTTTATACTTGATGGATGTGCCCTGGTGAATCACCTTTACTCTACTTTAAAGGAATCTAAATTCATTCTCAGCCCCCTCATGATTGCAAACTCAACCTGTTAAATTGTTTTTCCCCATCACAATCACAGGGTTCTGATCTTAGAAACCTACTTAGTAAGCTGTGAGGAGCATGCAGCTAAGCTCAGGTTATTTGGGGGACATAATCTCCAGACGAGATACAAGGTGACATTTTTCTGGTATATCTTTCCTATTTTCATTCTATTGTTCTATTTTGTTGTGATTCCAACACAGTTTCCCAATTATCTTTAATAAAACTGTGTTCAGATGTTTGGGTGTAAGAGATTCATCATCATCCATTTTCTGAAGTGGAAAGTAATTTTGCTTGTAAATACAGAAAGAAAATGTAGTAGCTTGGCATTCTATTAAAAATTTATTCTTCCTTACTGTCATATTGGATCAAAAGACTTAAATTTTCTTAGGCATTACATACTAAATTAGCTGAGTAGCAAAATTTAAAATAATACTAATATAAATATTAACTCACATGGAAATTCTTAGAGAATCATTTGATGAAGAACATTTTGATAGTTTGAATAAAAATGGCCCCCAATGACTCACAGGTAGTGGCACTATTTGAAAGGATTAGGGGATTTGGCCTTGTTGGAGGAAGTGTGTCACAGGAGGTGGGCTTTCAGGTTGCAGAAGCTCAAGCCAGGCCTAGTAGCTTACTCTCTCTTCCTGATGCCTGAAGATCCAGACATAGAACTCTCAGCCACCCATCCAGCAACATGTCTGCCTGCAAGCCACCATGCTTCCTACCTTGATGACAATGAAATAAACCTCTGAAAATGTAAGCCAGACCCAATTCAAAGTTTTCCTTTAGAAGAGTTGCCATGTGTTTCTTCAGAGTAATAGGAACACCTAACTAAGATAAACCTGATGAAAATGAAAAGTGAGTGGAAAGGATGGGAGATGAGGCTAACTTGAGGAAAATCCATACTGTTGTTTCAAACCATCTTAACTACATATATGAGAATGTATATGAAGATGCTTTAAATTTTATGAGAAATGTTAAGAAATGCTAAGTTACAACCCAAAATCTTAGTGTCCTACAAATAGAGTCATGGAAGTATGAATAAAACCAATTTAGCAATATGGATTGCTAAGACTTGGACTAAGCATTTTGCTGGAATCCAAACCAAACTTCTAAGGGTAAGGCCTGATTTTCTCCAAGGGTGGGGGAATATTTCTACTGCTATTCTTTCTGTAGAATGTAAATGAGGACCCAATGGAGCTCATACTGAAATAAGAGATTCTATCCCCTTTTCCAGGGTCAGTGGGTCCACACAGGTGGGAATGCCAAGGCACTGGAAGCTTTCCTGGTGGTCAACAAGTGTGAAAAGGTGAAGAGCTCTCTTGCATTTAGACAGTCCTTGCTCCCGTCTACTCCATTTAGCAGAAAGGGGCAATCATTTGAATAACTTCTAACCTGACCCCTACAGCTAGAGGACAAAGAGTTTGCCTTACTTTGTAGGTGGTAACAAAGATGAGAAGTCATCTCTGCACAGAACATAGCAAGCAAAGCTTGGCAGCTGAAGCACCCCTCATAGGGGAGGCAGGAGCAGTGAAAGAGAAAGCATTGTTGTCAGAGCTGGGTGCATTAGGTCCCTAATATGTGAGAACCTAGAATCTAACTATTGTTTTGACTGAATTGAATACAGAATAGGACTTAAACTTTCTTTTCAGATGAAGATTTATCAATTGGTCACTTCAATTTATTGTACTAACTGCTTGACTCAGGTCTAGTGTGTAGATTCAGGCTGGGAAAAATCAAGAATTTTAAGTAGAAAAAATCCTTTGAGCTTCTTAATGTTCTTCATACCAAATTCTTCACACTTCAGAAAGAAGCCCTGTCCCTGAGCTTTTAACCCTTTCACCTGCCATATTTCCATCACTATTTAAGGCAAATTCAAGAAAAACTGGTGAAATTACTACCCTTCAGTTCCCAGGAAGCTAATCTCAAAGAGAATTTCAAACTTGTTTCCAGAGAAAATATCCTAGTTTGAATCAATGAAAATTTATGTTTCACTAAAATTTTTCCCTGATTTCTTCATTTTCCCTCCTAATAAAAAATGCACTTGAAAATACCAAAAAAAAAAAAAGATGTTCTGCTTGTTATAGTCCCATTTCCTCACCTCAGAGCTCTATCAGGAAAGAGTTGTGGCTTCTTATACTTTAAAATTATGCATAGTTCATTTTTCTTCAAAATGCACATTTCAGTTCGCGTATAAACCTAATTTGATTGGTAAAAGCTTATAATCAGCACAAAAGATACAGAAGGAAGGGATTAAACATCTTGCTTAAGATTGCTCTAAATAGAGTAAGTAAGTATGCTTTATCTTAGTTCTAACACCTCTTAGTCTAGAAAGGCTGAATGAAAATGCATGAGCAAATTTGATTATACTACAAACAAAAGCATCAGGTACAGACTTTGCTAGTTCTCTGCATACACACCTCATAGCTTGGTCTTCAACACATGATTTTCCGTATATAATAACGCTATAAAGTGAAGCAAGTCAGCCTTTAAAACACTGCTGATATTAGGAGCAACAATTCATTTCTGGCTATCGAAAAGTCACCATGGCCAGCTGTCAGAAGTTTGGTATAAATCAGAGGAAAGCCAATGGATAAGTCATTTTCTTTCATTTACTTCTGTCTTTCAGGTCCTATATTCTGTTTTCTGTAGAAGGAACAGCCATGTAGTGAAGACCAAGTCTTTATATTTTATGTAGGATCAATACATTTGCAGGACTCAAAAAACAATTCGCCACTTATGCCACCTGCAATGCCACCACGTTACCTAGTTTGATGCATAGCTCAGATTATCATAACTCTTATTAAGCCAGAACTGTGTTTTAATAAATTTTCTTACATATTAACTTCATATATTAATTTCTTTTTGCTGTCCCAGACCACAATCACGTAGACAAAATCATGACAGATTGTATATAATTGCTTAGAGATTTCAGAAAACAGCAATTTCTTTGAATAATGCTGGGTTCCTTTCTTGCATGCTGCATGTCTGTGGCTTGCCTAAATCTCAGGATTCTTTGTTTTGTGTCAAAGGCCATCTCAACATCTATTTGCTTCAAAGTTACCACTTTTCCTTTTTATATTTGGAACAATTTGAAATCTTTGTATGGCTTTCATTACTTAATGGTGCATTCTGAGAGACTAGGAGGTAACAAGAGCTCCAGGAAGAGCTAAAGAAATACACCAGACACAGCTCTGGCACTCATGGACCTCATATTGTACAGATGGGAAGACAGATAGCAAGTAAATAAACAAAAAAACAAGCCAATTTTCAGGAGATAGCAAGTGTTGCACAGGAAACAAAAACAGAAGCAGTGCAGTCTGGGAGAAATGCTGGGGGCTGGGTAGAGAGGCTAAGGGCTGAGTGATGCAGGAGCTGGTACTTTGCTGTTTGACATCTAACCTCTGTAACAGTGTTAATATTTCTGCCCTAGCAGACAAACACAGCCACTAAATCAAACACATACTTCACAAAATAAAGGAATCTCTCTCCACATTAATCCCAACTCACACTTGCTTCACTTAGGATTGAATTATACCAACAACAGCTAAAGGGCTGGCAGGATGGGTTGGTAGGTGGGGGCACTTGCTGCCAACCCTGATGACCCAGGTTTGATCCACAAGATTCACTTGGAGGAAGGAGGGGACCTGTTCATTCAGGTTATCCTCTGACCTCCACACATGCCCACAGCAAATATATGCAATCAACATACATATATACATACATGAATTTTGAAAAATAAAAGGAACAAATCTATACACTCACTTCTACAATAAAATAACCCACCTAAATTGGGTAAGAGCGAACTACAAAAAATTTGCATAATATGCAACTTATCAGTTTCTCTTTGATACATAAAAATATAAATGAATAAGACAAAACAGTGGGATTCTAGCCACCAAAGGAGAGTAACATATTATAGATTCTTTAAGTAAAACAAAAATTATGCATGGAGAAATGGTGTTTTGCATTGAAGAAATGAAAATTAAGACATCATGAAATGAGTTTCTGCTGAAAAGAGCAGCCATTCTGGAATGGTGTGCTGGTATGAGCTCGGCAGATGTGGTACTCAGAACTAAAAACAGTGAGGAGGCCCAAGTCAGCCTGTGGAAGACCAAATTCCAAAGTTCAGCAGAAGCCATGAAGGTGTTTATATCATCACCTCAGTCAGATTATTTCTCCTGAGAATTTCAACAGAGGCAGAATAATATAAACATATTAGAGTTTATGCAGAACCATGCATTGAATAAAAAATAGAAATTAGTCCATATCCTTAGTATTAAAGAAATATTATAAAGAAGACAAGAAAATAATTACACAACAAAGTAACAAAAGATATGGTCACTGAAGTTTGTATAAGAATTTTCAAAGGTCAAGTGTGGAGTTCATACCACCAATAACATCACTTGATATGCTGAGATAGGAAGAATATCAATTCAGGACCAGCCTGGGCTGCATAGTGAGAGCTCTTCTCAGAAAAAAAAAAAAAAAAAAAAAGTCTTTTAGAAACTTAGGAACAATATAGAGTAATGGTTTAGAACACAACTATTGAAATCAAATGAACTAGGGCAAGAACTGAATTCTGTCTTTGTCACATACAAATTAGGTGAACTAAATTCTCTCAACTGTAAGATGAAAATAATAGGCTAACAGTGAATGTTACTCGCAAAAAGTTAAGTGCACAGCTGCATATTTAACCCCGCTACAGATGATGTTCATTGTTTGCAGGTACCATAATTGTCATCCTTTTACTTGGTAACATTTATTTGTAACCCCCAAATCAATTCTCCTGGTGTTCTCAAAGTCATTTGAGGACATGTGCCAAGTGACAAAGATATGAAGGCTCATCTTACTCATTCCAGCTCTCATGCAGGGGAGGAGGGGGATAGAGATGCTATGGGCAATCCAGGTGCCATGAGGGTACCAAGGCCAGGTAGATGGAGTCCTTACTCCAATGCAGCATCCATTGGTAGAGCATCCTCCGGCAAATCAAGGCAAGCCACTAGGTTTTGAACTTTGTTTTCTCATAAGTAAAATATAGAAAATAGAAGATGAAAAAGGAATTGGCTTTAAGATTTAAGATTATAATCTATGTGAAGCATAGCATATGTGTTTCCATACTTCTTCTAGTACTGATGCTTCAGTATTTACTTATCTAGCATTTGAAGGAACTGTACAGACCACACATGCCATGAATAATAAGAATCAGCCATATCAAACTGAATTTTTGGTTCTCACAAAAATTCCTCAGAACAATGCTGAAATTCAAACTGAGAGGAGCAGAGACCTCCCCAGGGGCTGGGCATTCAAGAAGGTGGCAATGCGTTCACTTGGTTCTGATTCCGAACCTAGAGACAGAATACACTTGGTTGGTGGTGGAGAGGACTATCACCCACCTACAGCTGTTTCTCGGGATACAGGACTAGTTGACCACTAGCAGAAGTGTCTGGACATCATTAGCCATGATTGAAGTTACCCTGCCTCTGCTGGCATATTAGGTCTCTAAGGTAGAGTCATTTTTGCTAAGACAACTTAACAGGACTTTTACTGAGGGTAGACGATTGCAATCAATTAGAAACCACCCAAAGATTCTTTCTAAATGGAATTAGCAGCATACATCCTAAATCTGGCCATGGCAAAGATAGACAAAGAGGTCTGAGGTTGAGGCCTCATCAAGAAGGAAGCCCGGAGGATTCTATCTATAGTTTGGTCAAAAGGAAAGTACTTATCCTCAAGGAGAAAGTACTTACACTCAAGAGAAATATTATGTGTTAAATATTAAGTGTCCCAACTTGTTTGTTTTGAATACTTTCCCCCTTTTTATTGTAAATAGATTCTTTTCTCATATAAAATATGCTAATTATAATTTCCCCACCCTCTACTCTTCCCAGTTCCTCCCCACCTCCCCTCCCCTCCGGATCCACTCCATTTCTGTCTCTCTTTAGAAAAGAACAGGCTCCTGAGAGATACAGCCAATGACAAAATACAATATAGTAAGATGAAGCAGAAAGTTTCACGTTGAAGTTGGAAATGGCAACCCAACAGGAGGAAACAAGTCCTAAGAGCAGGCACAAGAGTCAGAAACCTACTTGTTCTCACAGTCAAGAATCCCATAAGAATGCTAAGCTAAAAGCTGTAATAAATATGCAGAGAGCCTGGTGCAGAAACTTTAGAAGGTGAAGCCAAGCTGCAAGAGGTAGGCGCTAGACTCACACCACAGGAAGTAATATGAATCTGGTACTAGGAACCTGATCAAAACCCTACAACATGGGGAACCATAAGCACTAGGAAGAACTGAATAGTGCTGTTAAGCTGAATTCACTGAGTGTGAAACTGCCCTGTAAATAATTACGTAGATAATCACGATTCTCAGCCCTCATCAGTAAAGCCTCTCTTTTCAGTGAGCAGTAGTGAATGCAGAGGCTCATGGCTGCTCAAGGTGCAGAGAATAAATAATGATAAGTGCCAAGCCTTAAACAAGTCATTTACAGCATCCTCTCAAGGAACACTGAATAACAGGGGATGGAAAGAATGTGAGAGCCAGAATATAAAGAAACTGCAACTTAACATCCCAACAAGGCACAGCCATGGCCATCACACATTCGTGGCAGCTGCAGGTGTCTGCATGGGGTCTACACAAGAATGGCCCTGTCAATAGTCAGACATGAATGTGGGGAGGGGTGGCTGGAAACTCAGGGGACCCTACCCCTCACTTCGGAGCTATTTGCTCCAGATAGATTCACAGACAGAGTAAATCACTGCCTTTAGTCATGTACCCACTAATGACTCCATCAAGCTCAAAGAGATAATTCCAATCCAGTTGTCACACAGATGGTCCTGGTTAAACTAAATGGGTCACAAAACAAAACCAAAAGTCATGAATCTGGAAAGAGACTGGTAGGGATGGGGGAGGGGCCGAATGGCACAGATGGGAGGGAGATAAGGACAGAATGTAAGGGAGAGAACAACAGAATGTAGGAAAATGTCAAATAACAAAAATAGTCATTTTTTTAAACGAAGTTTTGTTTTTTTTTTTTTTAAAGTGAAGTAGGTCAAATCCTTTGGGGACTCCTATCCCCAGCCTTGCCTGCCACCCTCTGTGATCCCTGGCCCTTCTACGTGTGAACTGCGATGTTCTGCTATGTCTTGCTCATCAGGAACCAAAACCTTAAGCCAAAGTAGCCCCGTCCTAGTAGTTGTACTGAGGCAGCAAAAGCGTAATGAATCCATGAAGCAACATCGAAACCTTCTCCCCAACGGACTGCAGAGCTGGGTCTGAGTACAGGTTCGGCTACATGGGAAACGGCGCCTTTATTAATCCCTTTCCATCTTTTCTAAGTGTGTTCTTTTTCCAGGCTGTTTTGTCTCACACATTTACAGAGGAGGGACAAGTAGCTTTTAATACGATTACTGGGATGCAAATCCCCACCTTAAGGAAAAGAAGTGGCTATGCCAGGGTGCTAATGGAGTTCAGCGGGAAGCCTATCACCCAGTATTCTTCCTGAGAAGTCCTCAGCTGGACAGCACGAGAGCCCAGATGCCAAGCCCTGGGCCCCTGTCTCTAGGCAGCACCATCTGCTTCCCTGGAAATTTCCCCCTGGCATTTAGTTGGCAGCTTTAGGGTGGCCTTGAGGTCGGGGCATGTGAGAAGATGCCGCTGTGAGGCTGTCTGGCTGTTCTTCATACTTGGAAACTCATTTTCTATCATTTACTAGAATTAGCATTTGGTGAGATTGGCTTTCTTTAAGGACAATAGTAGTTGAGGTCTCCTTAGCAGGAACTTAGCGAAAAATAAAATTGGGCTCAATTATCTCTCACTGTTCAGAGAATTGTGTTTCTACCTTAAGATAGCTAAACACAGGCTTTTCACAGAGTGTGTGTAAGACCTCAAGTTTGCACAAAGAGTCTGAGTGGAAAAAATAAAAAAAGAAAGGAATGGGTCCCAAAGGCCAGCAAGTGTGGGAGATACTGCACATCACAGCTTCTTATCACTTCACTGCACACATTAAGAAGTAACAATTAAAAGCAATAATTTGGGTGCTGCAGAGATAGCTCAATTGATATCACAGGGACATAAGGACATGAGTTCAATCCCTGAAAGTGTAAGAAAGGGAGAAAATAGCCGGGCGGTGGTGGCGCACGCCTTTAATCCCAGCACTCGAGAGGCAGAGCCAGGCGGATCTCTGTGAGTTCGAGGCCAGCCTGGACTACCAAGTGAGTCCCAGGAAAGGCGCAAAGCTACACAGAGAAACCCTGTCTCGAAAAACAAAACAAAACAAAACAAAACAAAAAAATTTAGAAAGGGAGAAAAGGGGGAGGGGTGGGGGTGGGGCACGGACAGACAGGGAGAATGCCAGATATGATGACCAGCACTGACAGGATCCCTGAGGCTTGCTGGCTGGCATAGACAACTTGTCAAATTCCGGACCAATGAGAAAACCTGTCTCAAAAAGGTAGATGGCTGTACCTGGGAAATGACACTCAAGATTATCTTCTGACCTCCATAAGCATGTGCATCCACACACATATGAACACGCACTCACCAAAACCAACCAATAATCTTACCATGATCTAACCCACTATTTCCAAAAGTTGGGGAAACAGTATTTCAGTTTAACACTGCAACCTTACACACTGTAAGTTGTATCACTTTGCTGCCTAAAAGAGATGATGAGAACACATTGAGGCACATGAGTCACCAAAGGGGCTCAGTGGACTAGGAGCAGTCTTTATGGGCTGCAAAGAAGCGGGGGGGGGGGGGGGGGGGTCCTCTATTGCAGACATGCAGCAGCTATCAGAATACCACATCTATTTCATGAGATGGTGAGAATTCATTTATTTTCATTTTTCTCAATTAGGCAAATATTAGCCATGTCTGTACTGATACCATCAGAGCGCCACATATAAGAAAACTATGATTAATCTAAGTGAATCAACCAGTCATGCTCAAACTAAAATTGAAGTGGTGCTTATATTAAATGCATTAGGTGCTACACTGGAGTCATCGTGCTTCTGTGGATTTCTTTTGAAAGGCTTATTGACTACTGAATGCTCACCTCCCTCATCTGTAAAACAAGGAAGTCCTCTTTCAAGAAACCACCTCCAGCCTGACAGGACAAAGAACAAGTCCTAATGAGAAGAGCATGGGCCAGGACCTAAGAAGTACTAACAGGAAAAATGACCAAGAACAAACAAAACTCATTACAGGCTACCACTGCAAGTGACCTCTCAATGACATTCTGTATGCCATTAGACTCGACCATCTTAAAGACTGGGAACATTTCAAATAACTCTCTCCCTAATTATTCAAGTGTGCTAAGTAGACATGTTATGAATTTTAAACAAAACAAGAAAAATACTTCATTTCACTGAGGTACAGCAGTAATACCACAGTCACACAGTGGACACTCAGTAACTATTTCTTGGCTTGAATAAAAGAATAGTTCATTTCCACATATAAGTCACAGCTTTACAATTCTACAAATTAAGGGGAAGAAAAGTCCACCAGAGTCTAAAGGTGGGGGAAGTGAAAAGGCACAATATCAATAAGCTCGTTATGTGCATAGTATTCAATAAAAGTGGCTCCCATAAGCCTGTATGGGACTGGACTAGGCCCTCTGCTTAAGCAAGACAGTTGTGTAGCTTGGTCTGCATAAGAGGCCCCTGGAAGTAGGATCAGGATCTACCTCTGGTGCATGAGCTGGCCTTCTGGAGTCCAGTGCCTGATGTGTGACATCTTGCTCAGCCTTGATGCAGGGAGAGGGGCTTGGACCTGCCTCAACTGAATGTACCAGACTTTGCTGACTCCCCATAGGAGGCCTTACCTTTTCAGAGGAGGGAATGGGAGTGGGTTGGAGGGAAAGGGATGGGGGAAGTAGGAGGTGGAAAGAGAAGGGGATCTGTGGTTGGTATGTAAAATGAATAAAAAAAATTCTTAATTAAAAAAATAGGTAAAAAAATACAGCTCCCATAGACTCATATATTTGAATGATTAGTCACCAGGGGGTGGAACTATTTGAAAGATTAGAAAAAAATAGAGGACATGGCCTTATATGAGAAAATGTGTTACTAGGGGTAGGCTTTGAGATTTCAAAAGTCTATGCCCAGCCCAGAGTCTCAGTCTCTCTCTCTTTCTCTCTCTCTTTCTCTCTCTCTTTCTCTCTCTCTCTCTCTCTCTCTCTCTCTCTCTCTCTCTCTCTCTCTCTCTCTCTCTCTCTCCTATAGATCAGGATGTCACACCCAGCGATTGCTCCAGCACCTGCCTGCATGCTGCCGTGATGACCATGGACTAGGTCTCTAAAACTTCAAGCGAGCTCTCAGTTAAGTGCTTTATCTTCTAACAATTGCCTTGGTCATAGGGTCACCTCACAGAAATAGAACGGTGACTGAAACACACAGCAAATTGCTGGAATCTACGCATCATCCAATCTCCGTGCTGAGGAACATCACAAAGTATGACTCCAATTGCTTCTAAACTCTCATCACTACTACTAACTAGGGCAGAATAAATACCTGATAAATGAGCAGAAAGGAGAATCAATGTATTCTTCTCATCTCTTAATTTCTCAAGATAACCACTGCAGGAAGAAACTAGACTCTCTAACATTTTCAGAAAAATGGTGCCTTGCATCTTCCAGGATCTCACAAGCTTTGAAGTATTGGTATTCTGGTATTCTGTCTCTAATTACCTAGCTGCTTTATTTCCTGTAAAACATCTTTCAGATAATTGAGTCTTTCAACTGCTACTTTTCATTAAAGAGAATTTATCAAGCATATCCATACATTTGCCATTTTTAGTTTCAAATTTCTAAATAACTATTTGGATGATCATCAAAGATAAGTGTAATTCTAAGTTTACTGTAACATACTGCAATTCTCAAATTAATCATATAAACATCCTCTCTTGAATCAGAACTTGGTTCATATCTGTCACTTTTCTTACTTATTCAAGAAATTGCCTTGAGGACTAAGGAGACAGATTGATGCAGAAGAGGGGCTTGTTGTGTAACCATGGGGACCAGACTCCAAATCTCTAGCACCCACAGAAAAAACCAGGCATGAGAATGCCTATGTGCCCAGCGCTGTGGGTTTAGAGACAAGAGGAATTCTGGGATGGGCTAGCTGCCAGTCTAGATCCAAGTTGAGTAAGAAACCCTGTCTCTTGGAGATAAGGCACAGAGTGATAGGGCAGGACACCCAACCTCCTCCTCTGGCTTCTCGGCACACTTCGGCACATGCCCAGGCACACACAGAAGCACATACCCCACACTCTTGTACATACACGTGCACCCATCCACTCACCAGAAAGAAAAATAAGGAAGTTGCTTTGGGACTCAAATATCTCAGTGCCTGATTAGTGGTTTGCCCTCTATGTCTGTCTTTGCCAATGCCCCGCTTTCCTTCCTGTTTGCTTTAACTCTATCCACTTGTGTAAATGCACATGGATCCATTTCAAACAGATCACTTCAATACTTTCATTTGAAATCTTCAAAATGGCTAGGAAATTAGAGCAGAAAAAATGGCTAAAAGTGGCAAAGCACAAAGATAAAAGCCATAGTAGCAAATTAGTGAAGTCAATAGATTGTTGCATTTCTGGGTTTACTTTAGAGACCCATTGATCTTATTTACATTGCAGTGTGTCTCCTGCATCCTACATTCTAATGGGGCTATTTTCCTGCAGAGCCAGTGGGATCACCTTTTAACAATGTCATAGATATATATCTATGATGTTAATATATATGATATTATATATACCACACATACATAATTAACGTGTTATTAAATGCCTGAGACAATACTGACCACTTCAGCCATTAAAAGATTCACACCTTTAATTAATACAGTGTGCTTTGATTCCTGGGAACTGAAGTTTGAATCTGAATTTCTTGAATGTAATAACAGTTAGAAATGGATTGTTTGGCTGATATATTAGTGATCTTGCCCCCAAAAAAAGTGTTCACCAATTAATCATTTTAAGTAGTTAATCAAAGAAATCGGGTTTACTGTTCTTAGTGACCTCTGTGCAAAATGATGTATGGGAGGTACTGATTAAGTGCAGACCTTGTGTTTGTATTCCAGCATCTCTAGAGAGTCAAAGTCTGATTCACATACAATGCCCCCTTATGGAATATTCCTTACAGGAATATTCTGATTCCTGCGAAGTTGAAGGAGTCACAAGCAGACACACAGAGAAGCAAAATGGACATGCTGTACTGAGAAAAGGTACCAAGCAGCGTGGCAAAGCATAGAGAAGAAATATGGGTTAACATAAGTGTAAGAGTTAGCTAAGAACAAACCTGAACTAGTGGATGAGCATTTATAATTAAAATTAAGCCTCTGTGTGTTTATTTGGGAACAGCTGGTGGGACAGAAACTTCCACCTATACCCCCTCGCACTTCATATGAAAGAAAGTGTTAAGAAGCATTGAAATGTCCCAAAGTCAGGCAGCAAAAAGGAAAAAGCAAAATGTCAAGACTGTTCTTGGAGCTGGAGAGAGCTAAGAAGACATGTGGATCTTACAGAGGACTTGAGTACAGATCCCACATCAAGTTGCCCTCAGCCACCTGTAACTCCAGATGCAGGCCGTCCACCATCCTCCTCTGGCCTCCACAGGACTGCACTCACAGGTACTTTCCTCTACCCAGACATAAACATACCCATAATTAAAAGGAAAATCTTTTTAAAAGATTGTTCTCATCAAGACCATTTTCTCACTAAAAACCTGAGAGGAGGTTCTGTCGGAAGTTCTTTAAAAAGACCAAACCCCTTTATATGTTTCTATGACTGCTCCAGAGTGTGAAGAATAGGCCTCCTTGCTGTCTTTTATATGTATACGCTGATGTCTCTCTGGTGCCCCCTTAAGGACAGGCAGTAACTCCCTTCTCCAGAGAGACTGCTCTGTGGAATCTGTATTTCCAGGAAGGCAAGAAAAACAGCCAGCTTGGTCCCTACAAAGAGCAGTGAGTGCTCTGTGCCTTTGTCAAGGGACACTGATGGATAGAGGCTCCAGTCATGTGTAGCTACCTCCTGTTGGGTGACTAATGTCACCTCTGTGTGCTTGCCCTGGTGGGCAGGAAGTCAGGCAGGAGGCTGAAGAGGGGCCTGAAGCTCCCATTTCCAGCAAGGCTGTGAAGCAGGATGGATGCTTGAGTGGAAAAAATTGACACTTGACAGCTGTGGGGGGAAAGAAAAAAGAAAGGGAAAAAAACACAACAGACTGCTGGTTGAGATGAATCAATGATGATTCTAAGCAAATTAAGCCCTTGTTGGAAAGGGGTGAAACGCTTTTAAAGCACCTCATTCTAAGAAGCAGCTGAAGGTTTGACCTGTTAAAGTACTCTTGGGTGCTTTCCCAGCCCCACCCCCAGATTCTCTGTGACTATTCTCTACCTCCTTATCAGCTCATTATCTCATGAAGCAGGTGCTGGCCTTCTGCTGTATAAACAATTGCTTGGAGAAGAGAAGTGGAGGGAGGCGGAGCCAACTAGCTTTTATGTGTGTCTGTGGGCTGGGAAAGGCTCACTAAATGAAAAGCCTTGGGTTGTCAGGGCCCTGCTCAGGCACACCCAAAGCAGCCCACAGACATTTCTACAGAGAAAGAAATGACACAAATACCATGTAATCGTGGTTGAGGACACTGCCCCTTCATGTGGCTATGACCACATAGTCATCTAACATAACTCCTTTGGCCGCTAAAGGCCGATTTTCAATACATGCACTAGATAAGTGCATTTAAAAAAAAAAAAAAAAAGCAACAACTCTGGGCACCAACACTTAACTCCCTCCCCAGTGGACACATAAAAGCCACTTAATAACATCCTATCTTGATTAATATCCCACTTTAACCTGACCTCATGATGGAGACCTCTGTTCTTATTAGAACATGGAAGATCACAGAGATAGAAACGATGGATGTTTGACTGGAAAAAAAAAAAAACTCTCCTGTTTCCATCAGACTTCACAGAATTAGGAAATGAAGTCAAACAGATGGGAAATGTGTCCCTTCACGGTCCGACGTATCCACAGGGACCCTCGGAGTATTAGAATTTGTCCAGTCTTAGGCTCCCAGTTATGTCAGCTCCATCTGGGGGGAGGTGGCAGGGAGGTCTCAGATACTCACAGTAAAGAAGGTGTGCAGACAGGCAAATGGAGTTCTGGGGCCAGACCATGAGGAGGACTCTTACCACACTGGCCCTCGCTGTGCCTCCCTGCCCCTGGTGTTCTGTGCCAGGAAAATCTCAAACAACACGTGCCGCTCTCTAATAGGTTATACACGTGCTTGGCTTTTCTACAAACCATGCTCCTTCCAGTTACTCACTTAATGAACACAGCAGTCTAAGAAGCAAGTGAGGCAAGTCTTTCTGCTTACGCAGTTTGCACTGGGGATTGAACTTACGGAGTCATGTGTGCCAAGTAAGCACTCTCACACTGGGATGTGCCCCTAGCTCGTGTCTTTTGAAAACATTTTATTTTGAAAGAGGAGCTCACTAAGTTGTCTAGACTGGCCTTGAACTTGTGATCATCCTATCTTAGCTTCCAAGTAGCTGGTAACGCAGACCTATTCCATCACACTTGGTTTATGTAGATGTGGCTGAAATGTTAAATGAGTTGCTGAGGACACCACGGCTCAAAAGTGGCAGAGAGGATGCAAGGACATAAGCTCTGATACCTGGTCCAGGGTGGTTTCCACCACGGGTTAGCCTTGCCAAGTCTTTGCATGATGATTCACAGAAGATGAAGAGCCTAGCCCTCAAAATCACCCCCAAGAGGGTGAGGCAAGTACACTTAACTTGCTGTCTATCACCTGCTAAGAGCTCAGCATTCAGATAAAGCTTTGATGTAAAGGACTTACCGAATGGGAGCTCATCAAACATACCCATCTCCAAACCCCCAGAACTTGGGCGCTGTGATGCACTTTTGAGGTAGGACGAAGGTGAATTTTCCAGGTGGGTCCGACGCAACCACAAAGGTCTTTATAAGACGGGGGTGCAAAGGACAGAGAAGGCAATGCCACCACTGAAGCAAAAATTGGAAAGGCGATATAGCAGCTGAGAGAAGGGTCAGAGAAGGCAAGGGAGCAAGACCTGTAGTAATGACTTTAAAGACAGAAGAAAGTGGCCGTGAACAGAAAAGCAATTCAAGAAATCTCAAGAAGACTTTTCAAAAAGAAGGAAAGATTATGAAGTGTCTTCTAGAGCTCTCAGAATAAAGAATCTGACCAACATCTTTCTATCCAGCAGGATCCCTATCAAACAGGACCTAGAGAACTGTGCAACAATACATTTGTTTTATATTAAGCCACTAAATTTGAAGTTTGTTACCTCAGCAATAGGAAACAAAGATTCATGTGTCAGTTTTCCTATTCAGTAGCTTCAAGATGTATTTTCCTAAAAGTTATCCCCAATTTTCTTTCTTGGATCAATGATATTTAAAAAACAGATTGCTAAAGGCAATTATTTTGTCAGATAGGAAAAAATAACAGCTGAGATTCACTGTGTGTTTGTTACATACAACATGATTTTCCACATCTCATGTTTCTTTGTGTGTAGGGGAGACATGTTATCTAATTTAAACACAAGCCATATGCTTCGTTTCCCCTACTATAAAATGAGTATGATAAAGACATATTTCATACACCTAGATATGGCAGCTAGCCTCCAAGGTGCCCCTCAATGGACATGATATCCTGGTGTTTATGTCCTTATGCCAGGTACCTCCTAAACATGGAGTAGGCTGATGTGTGGAATTAATAAGATATTCAAAAAGGGCAGAATGTTCTTTCCAAGGTTACATCATAGACATCATACCTTCCATCATCTGTTGATTCACTAATTCAGGATGAAGTCAACTTCCAAGAGCCCTAATGAGGGGTCCACAAAGAACTTGGGCCTCCTACTAATACCCAACACTAACTTGTCTGGCATGTGGTGAATGAATCACCTTGGAAACCTTCAGATGATTGCAGCCCCAACCAGTATCTTCATTATGACCTCAAGAGAGACCCTGAATCCACAAGCTTGCAGCACACTGTGCCCAGATTGCTAACAACTCTGAGACTTATGAGATAACTGCTCCAACCTTGAGCCACTAATTCGTGGGGTTATTACATAGCAAGAGATAAACCATACAGTTATTATGCAAATAAAATCAATCGCAGAATATAGCAAGGTGTATAATAGCTATTATTTAAATCGATTGTTTATTAGTTTTCCACTACGAAGTATCATTTCTGAGATTTTTAACTCAGAAAAATTAGAAGCTTAGTTTAACTCTCGTTTTCGCAATTTTCAGTCTAGAATCAGGATCATCCATCACATTGGAGCCTGTGACAAGGCAGTGTATCTTGACTGGAGCATTTGGAAAACAAAACAACAACAGAAATGGCAGTAGAAACCCGCTCACCTCATGGCCAGCCAGAAAACAGTAGAAGAGTAGGGTTCACGATCGATCCCCTAAAGCAGCTTGTCCCCAGTGACCTAAGAACTTCCCACTGTGCCCCCTCAGCTAATGGTCTTGCCATTTCCTGATTGTGCTGCTCAGGAACAAGCATATAGACCAAGTCCATAATATTAGAGCTATGAATAACCTACTGTGCGGTGGAGCTTGATGAGTAATGGGATTACAAAGGTGACATACAAGCGACCCTGCCATCACCTAGCTAGAGACAAAGAAGAGGAATAAACACACACACACACACACACACACACACACACACACACACACACACACACACGACTAATATATTTTGTACAGGCAAAATATAGATTTAATAAGCCATCACAATATGTACTTTTCAGCATGTATGTCTGTGGTGATATATTGTGTACCCTAATAAAATTTGCCTGAAGATCAGAGAACAGAACAAGATGCCAGACAGTGGTGGCACACACCTTTAATCTTAGCACTCGGGACACAGAGGTTCTCTGTGAGTTCAAAGCCACCCTGGACTACATGAGATTGACTCAGTCTAGGAGAGAAAAAAGAGCCAGGCAGTGGTAGCACACAGCTTTAATCCCAGTACTTGGGATCACATACTTGGGAATCACATGCACTAGGAAGGAAGTAATATGGCTGGGTGGAGATAGGTGTATAAGGTGTGAGGGGACAGGAGTAAAACCTTTTTTGGCTGGAGCCTTTTCGGCTGAGGACTCAGTGACATTCAATCAGAGGATTCGTGGAGCGGGCAAGGTAAGACATGGCAGTGGCTTGTTCCTTTGTCTCTCTGGTCTTTCAACATTTACCCTAATATCTGGCTCCCAAGTTTTATTACACGAGACCATTTAGATTTCATGTTACATCAACATAAAATGTCATAATAATTAGAATAAACGTGCCAAGCGGTTTAATTTTTCTGTAATTGTTTGTTTGTTTTTACTTAGTTGTTTGCTAAAACCAGGCACCAAATGAACTAAAAAAAAGACGTTTTTCCTTGTGATCATAACTTACATCTCGTTTTCAAGGAGCTTGAATAGTAAAATTGCTCTTATTAATGTAGTCTATTAATTTGTGCATTCTCTCTCTTAGCACATGTGGTAAGCCATTAGGCAAACATCCTAAACAATGAATAGGAACAAAAGAAATTTCTTTAAAGGAAGCTACATTTGTCTTCGTTTTCTTTAGCATAAGAACCATTTGAAAGTGAGCATACCACACCAGCCTTTATCAAGGTAATGCTGAAAATTAGGGACAGTCATTTTTTGTGGAGCATGAATCAAAAATCATCTGAATGAGTCTGAATGAGACAAAAGTACCATGTCCATATATCTCTGCTTTTCTGTGCTGAGACACCCAGCAATTTAGAACAATAATATATGCAGCCATGCTTTAGGCATTATGATTTTTTTTATCATATGTTAGTGGGTTCTCATTACTTCATGAAAATTCTATAATTGATAGATACAAAACCAAAATATTCTTTTAGGTACTAGAGAGTACATAGTGGACATTTATTTTAGACAAATTCTCTGGAAAAGAAGAGACTGTGGGGGCAATCTGTTTCATGGAACACTGGGGACATAGGATCTGTTGACTCCTACCACACCTGCCTGCAGTTACTGTAACTTCTCTGCTCAAGCCAAAATGAATTCATAAGCAAGCAGTCCAGTGCTTTCTACCTTATTCAGTCAGTGAGTAAGCTATTCGCTTATTGTCACTCGAGGCCCTTCATGGAATAATTAGGAAAAAGACTCTAAGGCAACCTAAGAGAACTGGTAGAATTACACATTTTGCCCACAAACCTGCAAAGATGATACATACATATGTAACGGGAGATAAAGAGCTAGCCCCTAATGAGCCACACACCCCCTGAGATACATTCAAAGATGTGCATTTGGGAGTGGAGACAATACCCAGAAACATATGGGTTCATCACATAAGATGCATCGCAATTTGCAAGTACTACTAAACACAAAAATAACATAGACTCATGAGGTCAGGGCTGTTTGAGAATCATAGGTGGGTAAGTTTGGTTGGAAGGTTCCAGGAACTAAATCTACAAAAATGTGTTCCCAACAGGACTGTGATAGGCTTACATGTGAAACTAAGGAGATTAGATCCTAAATTGGATATAATGGCAAAGGGTGTGTGTGTGTGTGTGTGTGTGTGTGTGTGTGTGTGTGTGTGTATGTGTGTGTGTGTGTACAGATAAAAGTCATGTCTTGAAAAGACAGCACCAGCGTTGGACACACTGTAAGAAGAGAGGAGGAATGTACTCTGAGAAGTATTAACCGTCCTAACCTGACTACCTGGGGTGCTACGTTAGTAAGTAGAAAAAAACTTTATTACATACTTGTTATGATAATAAAACTAAGTGGGTTTTATTGAATTTTAGTTAATAAGGATGGAAAGAAGTGGGAGAGGAGGGAGATGTATCCAGGAAGGAAAAAGACAGAAACATCTCAGAAACTCAAGAAGCAGCGTAGGTGAGAGTAGTTTGATGTGAGAATACAGAAGACAAAAGCAAGGCCTTGAAGGCTCATTTGAGAGTCCATCAAAGAGATGGTGATGGAGTATGGTGAGATGCCAATGGAAATGTGGGGCCAGGCCAGAGGAGAGGTAACAGTTGAACAGAAAAGATCGAGCAGTCACCAGAGTCTAGAAAGCTACAATTATTAAGCAGTCATTTCCTTCAGAAATGCTGGAAAAATTTCACATTTAGATGTGTGAATTATTTTAATTTTTAAAAAGCTCATTGGTTTAAAAAACAGTAGCTTTCACAACTGAAAGCTTGGTTTCAAGGAAATAGATGACTGGCTCAAAATCATACAGTTACCAAGTCAATGAAGTGGCATCCAAAAATCTGTAGACACACAGCTTATGCTTTAATCCTTCTAAGTACTTTAGAAGATCTCTTAGTCTTTTGCCTTCAGGATAAATAGATGCTGATTAAAGCAGGGATTATTTAAAGATAGATGTGTATTTCTTTTTGTGCACACACACACACACACACACACACACACACTCACACTTATCGACACACCAACCAGCCTTTTCATATGTCAAAGAGCTCTTCACTTACTTGCTGTCCACAATCAGAGTTATACACCACCATGGATCACACATATAGATCACACCGTTCTTTCAAAGTGTGTGATTTCTAGTTTGCATTTCTTCAAAGGAAAGCAGAACTTACAGCCAT
This sequence comes from Peromyscus eremicus, assembly GCF_949786415.1. Taxonomy (NCBI): domain Eukaryota; kingdom Metazoa; phylum Chordata; class Mammalia; order Rodentia; family Cricetidae; genus Peromyscus; species Peromyscus eremicus. The sequence continues at coordinate 22,464,727 of NC_081425.1, read as the reverse complement.
TCATTGTCTGAAGCAATATGAATATAGACAGAGTTCCCAATATGCCTCTGTTTCATTGACTATAATTTGACAGCACTGTTTAAGAACTCAATTTTCTCAACTTGACTTTGAAAAGAAACACAGCCTTCTCCCTTTTCACTCAGTCCAATTGTTTGTTCAGTGTTTTGATGAATGATGTCATTGCAGTAATTACCCTTCAGAAAAGTGGTTCAAAATAAGCACAAGTCTTTAGGTAGGTGTGGTGGTATTGTGTTCCCCAAAATATTGTGCACCCTAATAAACTGATCTGGGGTCAGAGAACAGAACAGCCACTAGATATAGAGGCCAGAAAATGGTGGCACTCATGCCTTTAATCCTAGCATTCCAGAGGCAGAAATCTGTCTGGATCTCTGTGAGTTCAAGGCCACATTGGAAACAGCCAGGCATGGTGACACATGCCTTTAATCCCAGAAAGTGAAGGCAGAAAGCAGAAAGGTATATAAGGCGTGAAAACCAGGAACTAGGTTGGTCAAGTTTTTCAGGCTTTGGAGCAGCAGTTCAGCTGAGATCCATTTGGATAAGGACACAGAGGCTTCCAGTCTGAGGAAACAGGATCAGCTGAGAAAATGGCAAGAAGAGGTGGCTGTGGCTTGTTCTGCTTTTCTGATCTTCCAGCATTTCACCCCAATAACTGACCTCAGGTTTGATTTTATTAATAAGACTCTTTAAGATTCATGCTACAAAAACAAGTTGACTATTAGGAGCAAAAATACACTGCTGTCATGAAAATGGTCAGTAGTATCCAAGGGATGGGCAGCATCACCAGGGTACCAGTCCTTATGCACTGCAAGAGAAGGAGAGCATGGTTAACCTAGAAATCTTTGAAACACAGATGTGCTAAGAGATCCCATGCTCATGCCAAGAGAATTGTTCTTTGGAGTGATAATCCCAAATTACATTTTTAAGCATGTGAATCATTTTATGCAACAAAAGAGCAAAGCCTAATTCCTGTTTCTTAAAGAATTTAAAAATCTAGTCTCTGGGCTAAAAACACCTTTTTATACAAAGTATGAAAAATGCTATTCATTTGGTGACTGCTCTCTCACTCTCATTTTGTTCTAAATATTGTACCTAGATACTTAGTATTAATTATAAATGATAATAATCCCCATGGTAGGGACTATTAAGATGTTCATTAGTGGTGCCAGGAAACTATAACATGGGGTTAACTAGCTTATATAAGATGACCTATTTGGTAAGTGATGAGTAAATTTTGAATTCTGGCTGTCTAACTCCATAGCCTCTCTAAGCTATAAACTACCATTATATGTTGATGATTGGCATATGCCAGAAACTGGGCACTTATCTATTTTTATCTCATTTTGATCCTCAGATTTCTCAATACATGTACTTTAGTTATGTGTGATATATCATATGTATTGTATACTATAATTATATACATATATGTGTGTGTCAAAAGTCTCATTTTATATCATAGCACATGTAACAGATATAATTCAAATACAAAATAATATATAACTTTGCTTTTCTGGCTTCTTATTCTTTACATACCATCTTCTGTTATTACTTACAAATAGCTATGCACTAATCTACATGAAAAATCCCTGAAGACAGAAAAGCAAACAACTTTCTATCTACATAACTCATGGGGCCAGCTAAAACTCATGATAGGGTCATGGGGTGCCTTAACACTCAGACTGATTACTCTTTTTCTAAATAATAAAACTGGAATTTTTTCACCCTAAGATAATAAATAGAATTCGAAAAATAATTCTAAATAAACACAAATCTTCAGTTTTTCCAATATGGTTATTTCAGGAAAAAAAGCATGATAAAGAAAAAGCATCCATAATCCCATTATTAGATATACTCTGTTAATATTTTCTTATATGATCTTCCAGGGTTTCTTGTATGTTTATGTGTATACAGGAATTTCTCCACAGGCAGGCTGTTTAACATGAATTGGCAGTGAAGTTCTTATCTATTTATACAACTTCACTGCATCGTGTAGAGGAACATTCTGTGCCTTTGTGCTTTGCTTATCATCCTTAGGGGTGACTAACAGGATAAGAATTTGAAAGAAATCCTTTTCTGGGCTTTCTTCCTATCTCCTTCTGGTCCCTGCTGCATATTTTTCTTGATGTAGTTCTCCTTCCTTTCAAACAACTAAATTTTGTTGTCTCCGAGCTGAGAACTGGGTGCCCCGCTCACTCTGCGTTTTTCTCCTTGGCATTCACACACACTCCCAGAGTTCCCATATTTGCTTAGTGTTCCCACAGACTTCGAGTCTCCATATTCCCTGTTGAGTATGTTTTATCCATTATGCTGTGGACTGGAAGTGTTTCAGATTTCAGAGATATTTGCATTTTAAAATATTTTAATGGATTTTACCAGTTGAACATTTTTCACACAGAAACCTAAAATTAAGAAAAAAAAAGTTCTAAAATCAGAAACTTTTGAGCAGAACTGACTGTGGATTTTCTGATTGGTTCACTCTATCTGTACATATGCTATGACGCCTTCTACTACTTTTGTGTTCTTGTTTGTTGTCTTCTGGGTGTGAGATTTGACATCCATAAGCACAGACTTGATTCATCTACATAGATTCATAAAACCCATCTCAAAATCAACTCCTGATATGCCCCCCTCACATATGTGGCTCCTGTATGTGGGGTGTATACATGTGTACATGTATGTGTGCATGCACATATTCATATGGGAAATGTGTGCTCTGTCTGTAGAGGCCAGAGGTCAGTGTCAGGTGTCTTCCCTGTCACTCTCCACCTTGTTTTTTGAGTCAGGGCCTCTCACTGAACTTGAAACTCAGTGATCTGGCTAGACTGGCTGGCCAGTGAGCTTCTGGAATCTGTCTAACCCCACAGCTGGGGTCATAGACACTTAGCACTCTGCTCAGCTTTAATGTGGATGCTGGAGAGCTGAGCTGAGAGCATTATGTGTGAGCAGCAAGCATTTCATCAGCTGAGCCATCTACCCATCCCCTGTCCCTCCTCCTGCCTATCTTCACCACTGAGTGTAGTAAGCTGTGAGAATCATTTGTGACTTGTCCCTTTCACTCACATCCCAGAGCCAATCCATCACCAGGTCTGCAGGAAATATCACTGAAGTCTCTCTTCAATTTTTCTTCTCTCCTGTCTTAACCTTTGTTCGAGTAACTGTCACTTACCAGTCTGCTCTTATGTTTTTTCAGCCTTAACATCTCTTCTCCACACAGAAACCAAAGTGATGCTACAAAGTTAGAAATGGATCTAGTGCCTTTGCTTACAGGTGTACATGGTCCTTCATTGCACCTACGGTAAAATCTGACTCTGACATTGTCTGCAATCCTGTATGCCTTAGCTCATTTCCCTTTAGATCTCATCTTCTAATTTATCAAATAGAATTGACTCTCTTCTATCCTTGGGTTCTATATCTCAGATTCAACCAATTTGAATCAAAAGTATTGAAGGAAAAAATGTGTAGGTACTTAACATAAACATGTTTTTGTCTTGTTACACACACACACACACACACACACATATGCCACCTATATATCTTGTCATATATATATATATATATATATATATATACATATATACATATATACATATATATCTTGTCACATATAGAGCTGCTATACTAGGTTGATGTCTTTTGCTGTAATAAAATACTGACCAAAAACAACTTGAAGAGGAAAGGGTTTATTTGGCTTAAGTGTCCTAATGCAGTCCATCACTGGGGGAAGTCAGTGCAGGAGTTCAAGCAGGAGGAGAGGAAGGAACCAGAAAGGAAAGCTGCTTACTAGCTCACTCCCCTTGACTTGCTCAGTTTGCTTTCTTACCCAACTCAGGACCACTTGCCCAGGGTCACTTATATGTAAACACCACATCATTTTATAAGGGACTTGAACAGCAATAAATGCTGGTATCTCTGGGAGAATTCCTGGAACCAATTCCCAAAGTACATTAAGGGGCAACTTTCAGGACAAGGGAAAATGAACAAGGGACCTTGTCAAAAGCCAACGAGTAACTTTCACCTAGACAAGTGTCAGTCCTGTTAGTCACTGTAAACCTTAGAAGTAATGCAATAGACAATGAATGAAGGCTTAAAGACAGAAGAAGGCAAACACGTTTGAAACCACAAGACTCAAGGAACAACGCAGCAGGCCCTCTCTCTACTCACCAGAACTTACACCCCACTGAAACTCACTTTTCAGACTCCCTGCTGTTAGGTCTCAAACCCAGGAGAAATGGCTAAACAGGGGTGCCTAATTAACATATCAAAGTAGACCTGGCCACCAGAATCTCTCAGTTTCTACCTGTTACAGGGTATGACTGGCATGCCCTGCCCCCTACTCTAAACTCTCCTGCCCAGAGGCTGGGCTGCCTTTCCCCCAGCGGCCCTTTCCTATATAATCCAGCCATTTTGGTTAGCCAGCCTTTTGGTCTACCTTTTACCATCCTGGCCTCTTGGTCTCCTAGTCTTCTGGTACTCCCCTCTCTGCTCCCCTCTCTTTACCTGGCCCAGCTCAGAGTCATGTCCACTCTGGATTCTCCTAGATGTCGCTGCCCCTGACTATGCTCTCACTTTTATCTATAATAAACCTTCTCCTCCACCATACCTAGAAGCAGTCATGTCCTTCCTTTTTATATTTCTTTTTCTCACTCACCTACCTAAAAACAAAAGCCAGGCTACAGGAACCTCCTTCCCCATGTCTTCATAGAAGACAAGAAAAAAAAAATAAAAAGATCTGGATAGGAAAGGACATTAGTGGTCCCCTCTTCTAGATTCATAAATAAAGATATATTGAAAGTACATTTTGCAATGCAAGGTAATACAGTCATGAGTTTTATGGATTAGAGCAAAGACATCTTAGAGCAAAGAGCATTCTGGTTTGTGTATCAGTGCGTTAGATGCTTCTATGTCATAAAACCTAAAGAAATCATTCTGAAAACTATGCAAAGCTATTTTCAGAAACACTATGATATACTAAAAAAAATTCAATTGACCCACAAGATGCAAAAAAAAGAAGAAAACGAGAAACAAGAGAAAGAGAAAATAAAACAAAACATTGAATGCCAACTTAAGCATTAACAACAACAACAATCTCCTTATATGTAAATGCTCTGATTGTACTACTCAAGAAAATCATTATTGGCTAAGTGGATTTTTGAATGACCCGATATATACTGTTTACTTGCTTTGAACTCAGTGAAATAGTTTCACTGAAAGTGAAAGGACAGAAAAGGTACACCATGAAAACACCAAAGTAAGAAAACAAACAAAAAGAAAAACAAAGAAATGGTTATATGAATGTTTGATGAAGAAGACCTCAGAGCAAAGAAAATGGCTAAAGATGAATATGACGTGAGACAGGCACAGGAAAAAGATGCCACACAGCCCAGTGAAGCTGAGAGTCACCAACAGCCACCAGGAGTGGAAGAGAAGGGTGGGAGAATGTTCCCATGAAGCCTCCAGAGAGATCACAGCCCTGCCGAAAGCTTGGCTCCAGACTTTGGGTTCCAAAATTAATTTCTGTGGTTTCAAGAGGCTAAATCTGTGTTAATTTGTTGCAGAAGTACTAGCATATTACTATTCAATATTAAGACTGGTTCTTGGGGCAGTAATAAAGACAGTGATGCTGGCTGAAATATAGCCAAAGATCTGTGGAACAGGGTAGAGAGCTGCTGTGATTTTGAGTATAACCCTGAACCTTGTGAACTGAAATGTAATCACTAGTGTGAGGTTTAAGAGGGGGAATCTTAATCCTATGATCGTTAGAGGTGGGACCTTTGGGAGATAAATAGGATTATGTAAGATTCTTACAGTAGAGCCCCCATGATTGACTCCTAGTGGCTTTATAAGAAGAGAATGACCAGAACATACACACACACACACACACACACACACACACACACACACAAACACACATGCACACATGCACCACACCTTTGTCTTTCTCTCTTGCTTGCTCTCTTTTGCCATTACCACCTCAGGACTCTGCCAACAAGATTTCATCCCACAATGGGATCCCTCAACTTTGTCCCACCAGAACCATGAGCCAAATAAAACTTTTTCCTCATAATTTACCCAGTCCTTGATTTTTACACCTGGCAATAGGATATGTACTAATTCAAGAATAGATCCATATAAATATATTCAACTGATCTCTTTGAAAATATATAAAATCAACTCAGCAATAGCAATAATAAACACTCTTGTCAGTAAATAGTTTGGGAACAATAACACAACCGAGGAAAAGAATAACCTGGACTCAAACCTCACACCATAAACAAAAATAAATTCGAAATAGTTCATGAACTTAAATATACAACATAAATTGCATTTTAAGAAAAATAAATAAGATAAAATATTCAGGATTCAGTGTCAGGGAAAGAATTCTTACACATGACACCAAAACTATGATCTATAGAAGGACAAATAAGTAAATCAAACCTCGTGAAAATGGAAAGCTTTAAAACACAATGGACCACATGAAGAGGAAGAAAAGGCAAATATGAAATTTGACTATACTTATAATTAGTATAACTAATGAAGAGCTAGCACTGAGAATATATAAAGAATCATCGAAGTCCAAAAATTTCTAAGTGTACATTTAGGAGGAGGTAAAAACCATAAATGACATTCAACTGAGGAGGATGTTAGAAATGAAGCATATACAAAAGTCTACCATCACTAACCATCAGGGAGCTGTGGATTTAGACAATGGGCTATCATGAAGTAACAATCAGACTGGCTAAAAATCAAATAGTGACACCATCAGATGCCGGGGAGAATGAAGAGAAAGGGGATCACTCTTAATTGCTGCCAGGGCTTATAAGAAAGGTGCATAAATTCTGGAAAATAGTTGAGCAACTTCTTGTCAAGCCAAACATAGAACTGACATAAAACTGCTGTGACATGGACTGCTTTCTTCTCTAAATAAAAGTGTGAGGTCCACAGCAATCTGTATGTGTAGGCATAGAAGCTGTGTGCCCAATAGCCCCAAACTGGAAAGAGACTAGGTGCCCTGCAAATGGAGACCAATAATACAGTGGTATATCCATTACATGGGATTCTAATCAACCAAAGAGAAATAAAATATTGGTAACTGGGTGGTTCTGGGGAATAATAATAAGAAAAAAATACAATTCCTGAAAATTACACTCTGTGATTCCACTTGGAAGCATAACTCTTGAAATGGAGAGCAGCTTTGGGGTCAGAACGGTGAGGGATGGGGATGGATAATGGAGAGTCCATGGGCAAACCCATAGGAATGGTGATAAAAAGGTAAAAGTTAGAAATGCTGAATGGAGAAACTATTAAAAATAAGCAGAAGCTTCTATTGTTAGAAGTTGGATTGTTTAACTCTTCAGTGAGTATATCAAGGTGATTTGTCTATATATATAAATGCTATAAGACCATGAGAGCCGACTATCATTATTCTTTGGAGACAGAGTGAATTTATATTAGTAAAGTGCCTTCTAATAGATGTGCTTGCTCTCAAATACAGACAAACCTAAAATAAACAACAGGAAGTAGAACACATCCATCAGAAGCTCACATCCATTTACAGAGTGAATATTAATACTGTGTGCATACTCCACTACATGAAACTTTTCATTTAAAATCAAATCCAATAAAACATCTTTGATTCCTGCTACTGCAATCCATGCAACTCTTATAACAGATCGGAGAATGTGCCGGAGAATTGCTGGAAACCAATTCTATTTCCATCAGACTAGAACAAAACTCAGGCACACATCCTGTGGTATGCTTGTGACATTACTAAGTGAATATCTGTTGTTTAGAGTCTTGAATTATTGAACAAAAATGTCCTGACTTTATTGATACCATGACTCCTGATTTGTTAATTAATATGGCTCTCCTATCAAAATTCTACATAGAAGTATGCCCACTTAGAAGTTTGCTATTTAAACACACACTCTTCCCAAATTATACCATCTTGAGGCCTTTGTGTTTTTAATATAAAAGAAATAAATTCCCATTTCAAAATATTTAAACAAAAATATTTTAATGCAAATAAATGCATCATTTTTCTAGCCTTGAAAAGTCACCACAAACACATTATTTTCCACTCTTCTATCTTGTTCTTATGACTCTATGTCTATGTTATGATAATTACTTTCACCGAAAGTTTGTGACATCTTGTATTTGATGTGATCATTTGGCTTCTGCTATGATTTGGATATGTAGTCACTAGAAGGTCAATGAGTTGAATGCTTGAATCCTGGTCCATGGCACCATTAAGAGGTGATGGGATCTTTAAAGGTGAGTCTGTGTTGAAGAAGTTAGATGAGTCAAGAAAATTCTAGTTCCCTTGTTTTCCACCACCAAGACTGGGCCTTCCTCTCTTTCACACACTACAGCCATGACAAGCTGTCATACCACAGGCTCTAAGCAACAGAGCTGAGTGGCCATGGGCAGAAAACTCTCAAATCATGAGCCAATAAGCCTTCGTCTTTTTAAGTTGTTAGAGCTGAAAGTTTAAAATCTTCCCGCTCAAAGAGAAACATGTATGTGCCATTTTGCTAAACTACTGAATTGTATTCCATTCTACAAATGTATTAATTACAAATCGTTGAGCGTTTGTTTTTTCTCAAGAATTAAATATTTTACATGTCATTTTTTTTATTTCCTTATGATATACTACTCCTAAGTAGAATTGCTTTATGTCATAGTTCTAAAATACCTAATAGAATATATATATTAATGTATATTGCCGTTCATCAGTTATTTGACAAACAGCCGGTGTAGAGGGGGTGTCTTAGTAATGTAGTTCGGATTTCTATTGTTGTGATGAAACAACATGACCAAAAGCAACTTGAGGACAAAAGAGTTTATTTTACTCACATTTCCATGTAACAGTTCATCATCAAAAGATATGAGAGCAGGCACTCAAACAGGGCAGGAATCTGGATGCAGGAGCTGGTGCTGAGGCTGTGGATAGGTGCTGCCTTTTTTTTTTTTTCTGGTTGTTCGAGACAAGGTTTCTCTGTAGCTTTGTGCCTTTCCTGGAACTCACTCTGTAGCCCTGGTTGGCCTCGAACTCACAGAGATCCACCTGCCTCTGCCTCCCAAGTGCTGGGATTAAAGGCTTGCTGCTTGTTGACTCCCCAGGGATTGCTCAGCCTGCTTTCTTAAAGATCTTAGGATCAGAAGCCAAGGGATGGACACCACCCACAATAGGCTGGACCCTCCCCCATCAATCATGAATTAACCAAATGCCCCACAGATTTGTACACAGCCCAAAGGAGGCTTTTTGTGTGTGTGTGTGTGTGTTTGTTTGTTTGTTTGTCTGTTTGTTTGTTTAATGAAACAGGATTTCTCTGTGTAGCCCTAACTGTCCTGGAACTCACTCTGTAGCCCAGGCTGGCCTTGAACTCACAGAGATCCACCTGCCTCTGCCTCCCAAGTGCTGGGATTAAAGATGTACACCACCATCACTCAGATGGAGGTATTTTCTTAATTAAGGTTCCTCTCAGATGACTTTAACTTGTGTCCTGTTGGAGTAAAGCTTTTCCTTTTTTTTTTTTTTTTTTTTTTTTTGGTTTTTCGAGACAGGGTTTCTCTGTGTAGCTTTGCGCCTTTCCTGGGACTCACTTGATAGCCCAGGCTGGCCTCGAACTCACAGAGATCCGCCTGGCTCTGTCTCCCGAGTGCTGGGATTAAAGGCGTGCGCCACCACCGCCCGGCGGAGTAAAGCTTTTCAACACAGGGAATGACAATAATTATTTTCTTTGGTTTTAATGGTTTTGAGTATTCTCCTCACTTGCATATTTGTGTCATTAATCTATTTTTTAAATAATTTTTTTGGAAAGAGGCATATGGATCAGGCCTGTAATCCAGCATTCAAGCATTTGAGACAGGCAGATTGCTGAGTTCAAGCCAAGCTGGATACAAAGATCCTACCTCAAAGCATATGTTTTACACAATAATGATACGAAATCTTTGTCATATATTGTTAATGTTTAACTTTTTATACTTTCTATTGTTTTAAAATTGTGTGTGTGTGTGTGTGTGTGTGTGTGTGTGTGTGTGTATACATTGGTGTAGGTGCCCAAGGAGTACACAAATGTCATATCTCCTGGAGATGGAGTTATAGGTGGTTGTGAGCTGCCCAACATGGGTATTTGGAACTGACTTCAAGTCCTCTACAAGAGCAATACATTATCTTAACACTGAGCCATCTCTCTAGCTCCTTAACTTTCCATTTAATTGATAATATTTGTATACTGGATATATAGCTATGTTCTAGTTTGTGTTATGAAATCTATAAACTTTTTTCATTTTCTCTTGGGATAAAGAACATTCTTCCTCATCTTTAGGTTATTTCCTTCCTTACATAAATTGGGAATTGGAAAGCATATTGGGTTGTTAGTTTTATAATTCAAATTCATTATTTGATAGGTAGATAAAGCAGGATTCTTGAGCAATTTCTCTAATTTCTTATGACCACATCCCTCATTTCTGTTATTTCCAGGCTTTGACATCCCCCAGATGTTAGAAATATAAGCATATAATCCCCTTTTCTTCTAAAAGAGTATGAATGAAAGATTTTGGCTAGAGACAATTGTGATAACCTCCTGAACTGACTTCTCATAGGGGTCACCTGAATTCTGCCCACACTTTCCAATTCTCTGAATGGTGCCTGATGCAAAGAAACTCAAGCATGCTATTCAACATCATTGAGTGAAGACAGAATATTTTAGTGGCCACTGTGTTGTCCTAGTTGCTTGGATATGTGGATGTGGGTTATAATGGGTGACAACCACAGACTCTGTTGGGGTGAGGGTGGTCTTGCTAGTAGAGGTAACCATGTGTTTACTTTAGTGCTTAATGAATGATAGAGATAGCAAGAAATGGGTTCATGGAGTTAAAAAAATATATTATAGAAGAGCAGTATTTTAAAGAGATTGGCAGAAATTCTACATCTTTTTCATTGGTCAACACAGTCTCATTTGAGTCTGGCAATCTATTTCTTCCAGATTCCAAACCACTGAACTTCCTTAAGTTTGTCCAATGAGGAAATATTTCCAAGCCTCTGCTTTCCATGAGGCTATTGTATTGAAGCTGGAGTTCTATTCTTGGGCTTCAGAGATCAGCAGAGGCCAACCTTTCTCTGTTGCCCTTGCCAACCAGCTATACAAAGAATACTATCCAAGGACCAAGCAATGCTTTAAAAACAAGGACCACATTTCACACCCAAATCAGCCCCATTTTTTCAACCTTGTCATAGAGCAGTGATGATGGATGTTTCCTTTATCTGTGTTAGGACAACTCCACTAGTGAAGACTGGAGGAGCCTGAGGATAAAGTGTCCTCAAGTCACTGCCGAACATTTTGCTCTCTGAAGTCATCTAACTTGGAACCTCACAGCCATTTCAATACTCTGCTGAGAAGGCTCACAAGGCCAGAGTAAACATATTCCTGCTTATCTGGGTTAGCCACCACTGCCCAAGACCTTCACTTTGAAGTGCTTGATTATCCAGCCAGAGAGAGAAAAATTCTCCGAAAGATTCTACAGAGGGAAAATGTTTTCACACTATGACCTGGTTAAAAACTAAGGCTGAATACAAGGAGTACAAGAAAGACTGACAGTATAATGAGCTATTGGAAAGAATCAAGGATCCAGGTACCAAATAACAATTTAAATAAAACAGAACGAATCGGAAGCTTATTTGTTCACCACATTTACTGTGCATATTTATTTTTAAATGGACAAATCTCTGAACCAAACTAAATTATTTTCCCTCCTCCAAAAATTATGTTAAAAAACATCTATCTTAGACCCATCACTGAACATCTAATTATAGCATGCACTACTCGGTGATGTGCTTGCAACCATTTTAAGGAGACTGAGATCTCTTTGTGCACTAGGGGAGGGACAAAAAGGTCTGATTTTTTTTCCAGGAAAATATAGATTGTCAAATGAATGTGACTTGAAATACAATCTGCTTTAACTCTGCTGAAAGTGGACCCCTTGACCTCTGGCTTCCAGCCTCCACCACCACACCCACCAGCCTCCATTTCATGTTTCACCCTGGCGGGTCCCCAGGATGCCAAGCTACAGAACTCCCTCCCATTAGCTGCAGGAATCCAGAATATCCATGGCAACCGGTCTCTAACCCCAGGGAGAAAGCAGCAGAATTGAAAGGCTCCATTCTGCTTCTACATCCACAGCTCAGTGAATTGACAGCTTGGTGGTTTCCTTAGTTCCCTTAGATTAGGATGCACTTTTCCCTCTTTCTCTGTATCATCTTTTCATCCATGGAGGTAGATCTCAGCCACAGTTAAGGGTTTTTGTTTTTTACAAAGGAGCATTATCCCTCCTGGTCACCACCTCTGCACCCATCAGAAAGCACAGTCTTTAAACAGCACTGGCATTATGAGATTTACCCAAACAAAATAAATCATAGTTCTGCTATTGGTCTTTCTGCCTTTCTATGCAAACATCTTGTGTTTAGTGTGCATGTTTTACAAATTACTGGTGGATATCTGATTTGGAGCAATGCAAGTCATGTGTGTGACATGATTTTATAAAAACTGGCAGAGAGATAACAGAACACATACAATTTTATCATGAGATTAAGTTGTAGCATCAAATAACTATAATCATGTTTAAGTCATTGTTTGTGCCACAGATATTTAGACAGGATAACAGATTGCACAGTGCTCTTGCTGTTTGCCAATGGAGCCTGAATAACTAATTTGCACTCCATGCCCTGTGGAATGGCAGCTGAGTCCCCAGTGAATATGGGGAGAATGAGACAGAAGCAGACCATTTGGTCTGCAGAATCAAAATGAGGCAGAAATGTTATGTACGGTACATAGTCTACAGTCATATGTTGAACCCGCAGTTGCCTGACTATTAGGACTGCTAAAGGAGGTCAAACTGTCTGTCAGCACTTCTTAACCCTTTGAGGTATAGAAAACATTCTTGAAAGATAATACAAGCTATGGAATCTCCTCTAGGGAGAATGTAGTAACATGTGAATTAGAGAGGTAGACATGGCACATGGCTGTAACTTCGGCATCCAGTAAGCTGAGGCAAGGAGAGAAGGAGAGAGCGAGGGGAGAGAGAGAAAGAGAGAGAGAGAGAGAGAGAGAGAGAGAGAGAGAGAGAGAGAGAGAGAGAGAGAGAGAGCACCATCCAGCCACAAGGCAAATTGGGAGGGAACCCCTCTCTTTAAAAAGTAACTACAATCTCAGTATCCTCGGACAGTAGGATTTCCATGAGGAAGAATGGGCTGAGAGGGTTTTAAGAAATAACTTTCACATTCTCAACTTCCTTAGATTCTTCTGTGCAAAGTATTGTGTCTTCTATTTCAGAAGCTATTCTCTTTTGTCCTTCAAGAAAGGCAAATATCTCACCTAATCCCACCTTCAACCGTTCAACCTTGGCATTTTGTTTGGGTGGTGAGCAAACCCATGTTTCCAAATAAAAAGATGAGAGATCAGTAACTGCTATGTTGCTGTTTATCAATACACAAGGTTTAATTCTTACTGTTTCATGTGAGGAAGAAAGAGACAGAAAGCCCCCACTGAACTGCTAACATAACAGTACAGTCCTGAATAAAGGAAATATGGAGGGAAACATCTTCTAGAACATTTCTTTAGAGACCGTTGTTAAAGAAAATAACTTTTAATGATACTTGCTAAAGCACAGTAAGAAAATCTTTATTGAGGCCATCACAATAGGTAAAGGGACTGTCACAAAGTAGTCTTACAGTGAAGGAGACTGGGGTCAACTCAGTGTACAGTGTGAGCAAATAAGAGTTCATAACCTAAGTCAGAATGGAAGTTGGTGGAGGAAAAATTCACCGAGAAGACACATCACATTGGTGGTAAGAAAGACACTGGCTAAGCCAACCCAACAGAATTCTTTGTAGAAAACAAGTCACATGACAAGGCACAGGAGAGATGGAGGAGGAAGCTGGTCAGACATCTGTGGTCAGAGATTTTTATCACACTGGCAAAGCAAGGGCTCTTTGTCATAGCTAGATCTCACAAGAAGAAACATAGATGAGACCAAGAGACTGCTAGCCTGTTAATTTTGATCAAACAAAAAAATCTTTGTCACTATTAAGGGAATGGTTTTAACTTTTGCCCAAAAATTACTGAACATTTTAAATATTTATTTGATGTTTATTCTTATTGTCACTCATCAATTACTTCTTAGTTACATGCACGTATGTCATTTGGGGTTACCTAATAGAAAAGCCCTATAGATTTCATTAAAAATAATGCAGGTGAGTTTGTGGTAATTCTTAGTCATCCCATGCTTACGAATTTTCCAACACTTTCTTTTATTTTTGCTGTTGATTTCCACTGATCCTTAACTAAGCCTCAAAACTGGAAAAAGTAGGAAGCAGAGAAAAAGAGAAGGGAAAGAAAAGATGGGGTAGGGAGAGAGAAAGAAAGAGAACTACAGAAGAAGAAAAAGGAGGAAGAACTTCATTTCTCTCCTTAAAAAGCTGGATTTCTGGGGCTGGAGAGATGGCTCAGCAGTTCAGAGCACTTGCTGCCCTTCCAGAGGACATTAGTCTGGAATCTAACACTGGCTAACAGCTAGCTCCAGATATTCTAACACCTGCTGACATCCATGGGCACCACACACACACACACACACACACACACACACACACACACACACACACACACGTGCATACCCTCACACAGATCTAAATGGGTAATAGAAATGCATCTTTTTAAAAAATGTATTTATGATCTTAACACAAAATACACTTTCTTGTAAGAGAGCCCTGAAGGAATGATACTCAGAACCAGAAAGCAGTGTTTCCACAATCATGAAATAGGGACCAGAGAATGATGAACCCCAGAGAGAAAGCAAATAAAGTCCAACGAGGTATATCCTACATTTACCAGGGTGAAGCCATTTCTAAAAATGCACAGAAGAATCCAGGGAAAGAAAGATCCAACTTTTGATACTGTGTCTCTTACAGTCAGAGTATCAACGCAAGATAAAAAAAAATTAAGTAAAAATCTTTTTGTAAAACCCTTTTCCTGCTAGGTGATGGTGGCACACACCTTTGATCCCAGCACTCTGGAGGCAGAGGCAGATGACTTTCTGAGTTCGAGACCAGCTTAGTCTACAGAGTGAGTTCCAGGACAGCCAGGGCTACACAGAGAAACCCTGTCTGAAGGGGAAAAACTCCTTCCTGTTTAAAGGAGGGGGAATGATGGTCAGTAAAGGCAGCTAGCCAATAATGAAAAATCAAAGAAGCTTTCCCTCCCTGGAAATTTTTTTTTCTTTTTTCTTTTTCTTTTCTTTTTTTTTTTTTTTTTTTGGTTTTTTGAGACAGGGTTTCTCTGTGTAGCTTTGCGCCTTTCCTGGGACTCACTTGTTAGCCCAGGCTGGCCTCAAACTCACAGAGATCCGCCTGGCTCTGCCTTCTGAGTGCTGGGATTAAAGGCGTGCGCCACCACTGCTCGGCTTCTCCCTGGAAATTTTAAGTGGGTACCACTGGGGATGCACAGGAGCAAACAGGATTGGAGTTAGTTAAATATAATCAATAAATTGGACTATTGGTTGTAGCACATAAGGAAGAACGTCTGAGTCCTGCCAAAACTTCCTTCTAGTGGGTAGAGATTAACCAGAATGGGTATGTCAATTTGAGTGGAATCATGTTGAGAAATAATATAGCTGGTTTCAGTTCTTACCCTACTGAACCAGTATGTTCAATAGTACAGTTTTGTGTCCATGTTTCCATGCATTAATAAAGACAATCTACATTCAGACTCCATCTGGACAGAGAAGATTTGGGGAGAAATTAGCCTCTGTGGGAAGGAAGCAAGCATATAGAAATAAAATTGTGTTGGCTTAATAATAACCTTAAGATTGTCATTAGAAAATGTGGTGATAGTGTTTACTTGACAGGAGTTAGAGCCACTTGGGAGACGGGCCTCTGGGCATGCCTGCAGGGGATTATAAGACCTACTCACTATGGGTGTTACCACTCCCTAGGCAGGAGGAATCCTGCACTGTGTAAGAGTAGAGACAGCCATCTGAGCACTGCCACTCGTGTACTCGCTGCTTTCTTTTGCCTGTACCTGATGTGAGCAGCTGCTTCAAGCTCCTGGTGCCTTGACTTTTCTGCCTCGAGTCTATAACCTGGATCTGTGAGCCAAGGCAAACCTTATCTCCTTAAGTGGCTTTTGTCAGAGTATGTTATCACAGCAACAGGAATAGAAACTAAGATGAAAGGGAAGAAAATGAGTTACCTTATAGATTACTTCATTATTTTTTTAATCGATAACAAAACTGGATAGAGGAAGGTAGGATACAATTGTGTCCTTTAAAAAAAAAAAAAGCAACCTTTTCCATTGTTGAGCTTTTATTTTGAAATTCCTGCAAAAAGGAAAAGCATGACTGTTGACTGTTGAGTTGAGAGTAAAAAGTCATTAAGCAACACGTTGAAAAGAGAATGGATCTATGGCCCTACTACCCTGAATGCACTCAGTCTCATCCACAAAGGGAATGGGCACGAGATGAACATTTAAGGAGTTGTACAGGGAAAGAGTTCACAGGGACTGAGGTAGTAAACAGTAAGAGATAAGAGTTCAACCAGAAGAAAGTGATAGATTGCTCTGGATATCGTTCTGTATAAATAAAATGCTGATTGGCCAGTAGCCAGGCAGGAAGTATAGGCAGGACAAGCAGAGAAGAGAATTCTGGGAACATGAAGGCTGAGTCAGGAAATGCTGCCAGGCACCACCATGAGCACCAACATGTAAGATACTGGTAAACCACAAGCCATGTGGCATGGTATAGATTTATAGAAATGGGTTAATTTAAGATAGAAGAACTAGATAACAAGAAGCCTGCCATGGCCATACAGTTTGTAAGCAATATAAGTCACTGTGTGTTTACTCAGTTGGGTCTGAGTGGCTGCGGGACTGGTGGGTGAGAGAGATTTGTCCTGACCGTGGGCCAGGGCAGGACTGGAGAAAACTTCAGCTACAAAGTCAGCAAAAGTAGCTACCACAGTTAGTTAATCTTTCACTCTATTGGGCATGATAAATTTAATTCAATAGTTATATACATTTTGATTGGCTTGAAAATTATAAATTTATAAACTCAAGTTCCATTTGCTTTTAGGATACCATCTTACAAGGACTCCAACTTGCAGTAAGGCTTGTTAAGGAAGGGAATAGCTCAGTTGCCTTTAGTCTACTGGCTATGGGTGGGATAGGACCTCTGTTGGTCTTTTCTGTGTCAAACACACAGATTGCAAGCCCAGTGCCACTTTGAGATCTTTGGCAGCAGTTAACTCTGCAGCTCACACACAATTGAACCTGTATGATAATGAGTATTCAGAGACGGGTAATATCTGGGGGGGGGGGGGGCGCTCACCAACCTAAGACAGAGCACCTGTGTGGCCTGGGCAGGTGTCTCCATGACGGGTAAGGTGACCTGCTAACATCCCACACAACCTAAGTCAGAAGCTCATTTTTTAGTAAAAGGAGGACCTGAAGGATCCTGGCCCCTGTTTTGGGTAACTGTTGCCTTGCTTGCTGACCTTGACTTTGATATCCTCCCTATGCTAATTCCCTGCTGGGTTCCACCCTCCTGAATGCTTAAAGGAAGTTCCTTGTCTGTGTATCCTACATAATGGGCATTAACAGCTTAGATGCAAGATTGTAAAACATCAGTAGCCAACTTCTGCCCTCCGGGGTTCTCCCATTGTGCTGTAAGCCTATATTTAAGACCTCTTCCCTCCTTCAATAAACAGCATTCGGCATTAAATAAAAAATAAATAAATAAATAAATAAATAAATAAATAAATAAATAAATAAATAAATAAAGCAAAGTTTGAATAGATACCAAAGAAATGATCACTATGATGATGGTCTGCACTTTCTTTCTCTTGATTTAACTTACACTTCATTTCCTTTCAGTGGAAAAATTCAAACATAAAATGTATCCATATCAGTGGGGTAACTATGATTTGATACAGGAACATAGTGTAAAGTATGAATCAAGTTGAACATCTTAAATCTGTGTCATCATTTTAAAGTCCCCTTCTTCTGGTTTCTCTCTCTCTCTCTCTCTCTCTCTCTCTCTCTCTCTCTCTCTCTCTCTCTCTCGTGTGTGTGTGTGTGTGTGTGTGTGTGTGTGTGCGCGCGCGCGTGCGTGCATGTGTGCATGTGTTTCTCTCTTCCCAGGCTTTAGCAATCATCCTTCCACTCCCAACTATGAGATCAACATTTCTATTGTAACAAAACAAGTAAAATATGATTTAAAAACCCCCTGTGGGCAAAGTGATGAGGAAATTGTTTGTGACTGACAAGTGTGGCTTGATTAGAGTGGTAGATACAGAAATCAAGTGGGAATTTATTGATTTTTTAAAAAATAAATTAAAAGCAAATAAATAAGGTACATATCACATTCATTTTTTAAAAAAAAAAAATAGGTAGTAGTATTCACACTTGTGTAGATTTCCCCCAGTTATGCTCAGGACACAGATGTTCGAGTGAGAAAGGTAGGGACTGAGGCCCACCAGGCACATGAGGTAGAAGCTAACCAGGGAGGTACTGGTAACACTGGGCGGGGGAGGGCTGATGCCAGTTTTGACTGATGCCAGCTAGTTACAGCTATTCTTTAGGTCTTGAACTTGGGAGGCAAAGGGAAGAGACTGAGGGTAAAGCCAGTCTGAGTTACAAATGAGGCTATCTCAAGAAAACAATGAAAAAGTAAAGATATATTCAATCCACATTTTCTCATGCATGTTCTTTATAATCCTCTGGAAAGGCCACTGAGTTTAATCTTTAAATCGCCTGGAGTAGCAAGCCCAATTGCTGGTGAAAAGTTAAGTTTTCAGGGAGGGTGCTAACTCTTACCCTAAGCTGAAGGAAGACTGCAGGCTACAGAGGCCCTTTTATACATTTTATTTTGGTTTTTTGAGACAAGTTTTCTTTGTGTAGCCCAGACTGGCCTCTGAAACTCACAGCTATCCACCTGCCTCTGCCTCCTGAGTGGTGAGATTAAAGGTGAGTGTCACCACACCCAGCTGCCATGTAGACTCCTAAAGAGAAGCTTGGCTTCATCCCATCCCCTTTCTTCCTCCTGCTCATCCCTCTTTCTTACTTGTGTGAGTGACCCTGCTCCACCAAAAAAAGAGAGGATACAAGGGACAAAACTCTGAGGTCACTCCACACTTCGTGCTCTGCTAAGACTCAAGATGAAGTCAGATTGCAGTACCAGGAAATCCTGCTTTGTGCCATGGTCTAAGAGCACCTCTCATTGATTCTTCAGGAATGGTGCCCCCAGAAGCATGCACCACCCTCCTCAACCCCAGTCTCTCATGGCAGAAACTTCTTTCCATTGGTGATGCTCCACTATAGACACAGTAGATAAAAGACTTCCCAGACTGGCCAATTTACAAATAATTTGACCCTCAACCCCCTGATCTCTTATGCCTTTTTAAAATTTTATTTTCTACTCTATGAATTTTTCTGTCACAACATGTACGCAGTATAAAGGACCGTGGTCTATGTCCTGCTTTGCCATCTGTGTAGTTTTGGATGTATTTCTCTTAGTTCCATTAATCCAAGATGGGACCATGACAGCCAGCTGCTCCAGTTTTCAGTCTTTTCTTCTTTCTTAATAACAGGGTTAGAGCTCTGTTCTCTTAGTAACAAAATGATGATTGTTTTAACTTAGCTAATTACCTCCCAGAACAAAGTATTTCATTTCCACTTCTTTGAAATAACAATGCACTCACATGATTACAATATGGCCGGTGACATAAAACTACACGTATTGGAAGACACAGAAAGAACACTAGTCTGCATGTATGGATGGATTCCTACGGATTCCTTCTTCCTGGGACCTGGAGATGGTGTTGACATTGTCTGAGGCTGTCTTACACACCTAGGTAAATTCAAGAATAGAAGTCCAGTACTGCCTATAGTGGACCAAAAAGAGCTTGGATCTTCCAGTTACCTCACCTTTTCCCATTGTCAACATTATAGTGCTCAGACATTGATGTCTCCATGCTCTTTGTACTATCTGATTCCTTAACCACTATGTTCACTCTTCATGTATAAACATCAAATGCTTCCTGATATTTAAGTCTAAAGGCTTTAGTCTGCAAACAAAGGCTCTTCTTAGTTTGGCACTCGCTCTCCAGCTAGACCATATTGGTCTCAATTTCTGCCTCTGTAACAGAAGCTTTATCTTTCCTTCCTGGAAAACGCATTGTGTTTCTGTTTAGCTACCTACTGTTGAGAGAGTATTTTCTGTACCTGGAAGCACGATATAGGCAAAAATAAATGGTTTGCTTTGTTTTGCTCATGATGTACTATGGTCATATGGGGAAAGCCTGGAACTCCCCAGTCTATCATGGGAGTTCAGGTGCTCTCTCTGTTGCTTATTTACCTGGTTACAATCTAGGTTACAACTGTTATATACCTAAGTTACAGTCTCCAGTCCATTTGAAGTGGGAATGTGTCTGTTTATGATTGAATTCCTACTAACTGACAGAATGCTTGACGTGTTTGGTGAATGAATAAATGTTTAATATCTGTAACTGCCTAGGAAGTTGCAGAAGTAGACTTCAACCTAAATCTTTGACATCGTTTCCTAGAGTCTGTTTCTTTATCTATAAAATAGCAAACAGTTTTCATACATCAAGTAGAACTTTTGCATTCAACCTACTTGCTCCCTGAGATTTCCTCATAACACATAAAGTATCTGTGTCCTCCAGATAAATGATGGCAATGCAGGCTAAAATACTGAGGTTATAAAACATTTATTACAGCCCCTGGTGTACACTAGGCAGTAAATAATGTTTAGGGGAGGAATGAAAGAGAGGAGGGAACAACAGTCACCAGGAAGACAAGATAAATAAAGGAAGAAAGATGTACAGAGACTAATGGATGTGCTCGTTACCGATTCTTTCCCTATTAGGTTGTTATAGACTTTTTAGCTGACTGTGTGGCTGTGTAAAGCAAAAGCTGATTTTCCAGTTTCCTCTAATCTAAGTATTGTGCAACTGGGCTGTAGCTACTATGAAAAGACAAATTTGTGAGGTGGCTTCTTGGACTCTTCCCTAGGAAACATCTGGATCACATCTTTAGCTAATCCTTTATTCTTGCCTTCATGTTACCACATGGAAAGGATGTCACCTTCTTGGACTATAGCCTTGGGCTTACATCCTGGGAAGAGATGGAACCTCACTAGTGAGAGGTCTCTGTGAAGCAGATAGACAACTTATCAGCCTTACATTGCTCACCACCATCTTGTCATATGGAAATCAAATAACCTTCCAACTTGTTTACTAGTCACAAGCAAACTAATTCCTAAATAATAGAGAACACAATAATAAAGGAATCTGAACAAAGAAAGCTGCTAAAAGCACCATACACTTTGCTCATAGGACACAGTGAAATCGAGATGGAACCAAACTGGAAAATCTGTCCCTGCATATGAGCATTCATAGCATTAGAAGGACCTATCCTGTGGAGAAAATTCATCAGTGGTTGCACTCAACTATAGATCATGCAGGCTACAACATCAACCCACCAGGCAAGATATGTTCACTGGTGATGTAGTGACACACTGATTTGGAAATAAACAATTGTAGTGTGATTGGATTTTAGGTCTGCTCCATGGAGGGAAGACATACTTGATATAACAAATTTAGGCAAAAGCTTGTGGATGAAGAGGACATGGGCCCCAAGGGGAATACACGATCATTGCTTCCCTAATTAAATATATTTTCAGATTGCTCCTAAATATTTATGTTTATACCCATACACTAGTATGGCTCTCAATCTGAGGCAGAGAATCTCCTTTTTAGAGGGTGCCGGTTAATAGAGAAAATCATATCTGGTCAAGTGCTGAGAAAAAGTGATTCATAAAATCCCAGTCTTAAACAGTGTTCTCTCTCTCTCTCTCTCTCTCTCTCTCTCTCTCTCTCTCTCTCTCTCTCTCTCTCACACACACACACACACACACACACACACACAGAGAGAGAGAGAGAGAGAGAGAGAGAGAGAGAGAGAGAGAGAGAGAGAGAGAGAGAAGGAGATAGAATATAAGGGCCAGCAGATGGGAAAAGATGTCATGAAATGCTGTCATCTAGATATGACATGGTCATTGTGACCATGAACATAGAACAGCTATGGTTACTGCACAAGACTGGATACTCCAAATTGAACAGAGAAGTACTCATGAGGACACACATCTTCATAAGGAGCTAATGATTGCTAATGGCTGCTGGAGAAGGGGTATTGTTTTTCTCTGATGGTGTAACCACTGGGGACTAGGGGGAAAAGAAGGGTTTTAGAGGAAAAGGGATAGCAGAGAGTAATGGGTAATAAATATGATCACAATACATTGTACTTACGGATAGATTGTCAGGGGAAAGGAGAACATGCCTGGAGAATGTCGTCAATGTCACAATATTGACAAGATGTATGCACTTACAATAGGAAGACTCCTGGCTTTCTACAAAAATATAAAATACAAGAAAGATGAACATGCAGTAACTTAATTAGCTGAATATAGTGGTGCATGCCTTTAATCCTTACATTTGGGAATGTGGTGGTTTGAAAGAAAATGACCCCTAAAGGGAGTGGCACCATTAGGAGGTGTAGCCTTGTTGGAGGAAGTGTGTCACTATGCTGGCGGGCTTTGAGGTCTCTTTTTCTCAAGCTTCCCTCCGTGTGACAGTCAGTCTACTTCCTGTTGACTGTAAGATGTAGCCCTCTCAGCTCCAGCACCATGTCTGCCTGCACGCTGCCATGTTCCCCTTCATGGTCATAATGGACTGAACCTCTGAAACTGTAAGCCAGTCACCCTCAATTAAATATTTTCTTTATAAGAATTGCCGTGGCCATGGTGTCTCTTCACAGCAATAGTAAACCCTAACTAAGACAGAGAGGCAGAGGTATGTGGATCCCTGTGAGTTCGAAGGCAGCCTGGCCTATATGGCAAGTTCTAGGCCAGTCAGGGCTGTGTAGAAAAAACTCTGTCTAAAAAATTAATAATAATAATAATTTATTAAAATATCAATTGATACCAACAAAAGGAGAAATATAGACAGAAACATGTGACACATGAAGGAAAAGAGCAAGATAAGCACAAACCCTGCCTTCCAGGAGCAGGTAGTCTGAAGACATAAACACTCCAGAAGCCAGACAGTATGCTTCATGGGGACATTCATTGTACAATGAGAAAAGAGAGGGGCTACCTAGATGGTACTTACTTCCTTTCCCAAACTAGTCATGGAGAAACTCTATCAGAGGAAAAGGAGGAATTACCACATTTTCCACTGTAAAAGCCTCGTGCTGTTCGAAGCACTAGGGAAACTGAAATTGACTTGGAAGAACAACTGGAGGGCAGGCCAGAGAGAAGCTCTTCGCCTCTGATTTATCTCTCCCAAGCCTGGTACTTCATGGCAAAAACTGGTCTCATCACTGGCCTCTAGGTTATATCAGCTTAGTGGAAATGAGCTCCATGCCCAGAGTGCTAATGAACATAAGGAGGGCTGATCTGGAGCCCTCTGTCCTCAGTCTCCCCTCTTCAGGAACCCACATCACCTCTCACCAAGATGGCTTCTCTCTGAACACATAAAAGTTTTAGGCCATTGCAGTAAGCTCTATGGAATCTAAGGAACTGTCTCCTGTGGTTTGAATGTGTCCTCCAAAGTCCACTTAATCCCCAATGCGACAGAGACGAGTAGGTCACAAAGGCCCTGCCATTGAGAATGGATTACTGTCGTCGCTGCAGGAGTGAGTAAATCATCTCAGCAGTCAGCTTCTTCTAAAAGCCAGGCCAGCCGTACTGTTCCCTGGCTCTTGACCCCGCCCTCCCTTGCCTTCCCGCTCTCTGTCATGGGACAGCACAGATGAAAGGCCTTGCCAATATCAGAGCCACGCGCCTTGGTTTTTCAGTCTCTCGACCATGAACCAAAAGAATTTCTTTTTGTAAATACACTATAGTATTCTAATACTGCAACACAAAACCCGTTAAGACTGTCTTTCTTCTACTTAAGCCCACCAGAATGGATACAGATTAGTACACATCCTGTAATCCATCCTCAAAACATAGAAGTTAGTCCTGCTAAAGGATGTGAGATCACAAGACAAAAATACCAAGCCAGCTGAACAGTGTGACCACTATGAAACAACATCAGGAATCATTTCTGAAGTGGATGTCTCAAAATTAACAAAAAATTTCATGTCATTAACCGTCTTTCAGAAGGTAAGATATGATGTTAACAACAAGAAAACCAAAAGTCCTAAGAAACAGAGCCTACTAAAATATTAGATACAAAATTGTAGTAGCTGAAATTTTAAGTTATTGAATAAACAAGATGGGAAATGTTGGACTGTAAACGTATGAGCTAGAATATTAAACTGAGAAGGTAATGAGAAGAGATAAGGAGATTTTTTTAATTTCAAAGATAAGAGATATAGATGTACAAGTTTCAACTTCAAGAGAACAAGAATTTCAGAAAAATACCCAGGAGGGAAACAAGAATATAAGGATGTATTTTAAGAAATAGTGAAGTTGAATATTCCAGAATTAAAGAAAAATAGACCACCTCAAATTGATAGTGTTCACAGAATGCCAGGTATAAGGGCAAGAGAAAGCTGTGTCCAGATGAAGTATATTGAACATGAGGACAGGAAGATACTTCTTTCTTTTTAATTGAACAATATTTATTAAAATACAAAAATACACTGTTCTCACATTACCATCAGTGTTCTTTGGTTGGCATTCCCCCCACCCGTACCACCCCCTTCAAATCTGAACCCTTTCTTTCCTCTTAAAGCTAAAATAATAACTCAAAGTTGCATCATTAAATGGACCAAAATAACAGATCGTGGCCCGCTGCTTCTAGCTCTACTGGAGGTAGGCCTAGGGGAGGGAAGCTTCCCTCCATGGCGCCCCACTCAACAGGACTCCATGCAGAACTCATTTGTGTGTGCCCGCTGGTCACTTTTGTTGTCACTGGATTTCACGTCTCTCTTGCAGCCACGACCCCAAGAAGATACTTCGAACTGTTCCTAGGAATAAGCCAGCCTGGGTGGCACAGGCGTACAGCATTAGCTGCTCTGTGTGCTAAGGCAAGGTCAAGTTTAAAGCCAGCATGAACCACCAAGTGAACCCCTGTTCCAAAATTCTAAAAAGAAATGCCTTTTCCAAATTCCTTGGAACATTCTGTTTTGCTTGTAGAGATTTTCATGGCCAGTGCAACAACTGTCCTAGACATACACGCACACAGAGTCTGAAACTTAGACACCCACACTGAGGGGTCATGGAGGAATAACTCCAATATAGAAAAAATTATTCAAGAAACTTCCAAAAACTGAGCAATCAAAAAACAATGTGAAAGGATAATTATTACTTTAAATTTTTGAATAGAAGTGGAGCTAATGAAGATAAAAATAGAAGTCACATTAAAAATCACTGAGGACTAAATCCTGGACAATGCCAAACTTATAAATGCACAGAACCATTAGGACCAAAGAGATATTAGGCAATATAGATTCATTTTATTTTCAAGGACAAAACATGGATTTTGGTAAGTGTTTAAAATGCTAGTTGGGATAAATAAACATAAGAAGGAGTTTGAAGGCAGGGCAGCTATCAAAGTAAATTTAAAATAGAATGTGCAGACTGGAGAGATGACCCAGTGGTTAAGAGCACTGACTGCTCTTCCAGAGGACCCGGGTTCAATTCCCAGCACCCACATGGCAGCTCACAACTGTCTGTAATTCCAGTTCCAGGGGACCCAACACCCATAACAAAACACTAACGCACATAAAATTAAAATAAATTAATTAAAATAGAATGTAGATCTTTATAATTAGAAAAAAATGAGATGCCTTTCTAGAGAAAAGCAAGAACAGAAAGGGTGAGAGAGAGAAAAGACAATAAAAATAGAAAGTAGTAAAACAACAGTAAATTCAAAACAGTTAAAACCCAGGTCTAGTGACGACATGGCTCCAGTAGGTAAAGGTGCCTGATGACCTGAGTTCAATCCCCAGAAACCACAAAATGTATGTTGAAATATGTGATGTATGTTCATGAGATACATTCGCCAACCTCAGCACAGAAAGTCATATCTTGAATTGAAAAATTATCTATCAAAAATTTTAGAGAAAAGGAAGAGTCTTCCACTGGACTGGGGATGTAGCTTGGATGGCAGTGTTTGGTGGGTTTAGTCCCCAGCATCATACAAGACTGCAGTGAGACCTGCAATCCCAACATGAGAGCATGAAAGCCGGAAGTTCAGGGCCAGCCTGAGCTACATGACACTGTCTCAAAAACCAGAGTTGGGGAGCTGGGAGTATAGCCCAGTAGAGGAGTACTTACTTCTTTAGCATGCATACAACCCTAAATTCAATTCTCAGGAGAAAAAAACAATCCCTTTTACCAGTCATGGTGGTACAAGCTTGTAATCTGCTACTCAGGAGGCAAGGGGTAACCAGAAGTTCAAGGTCAGCCTGGTCTACACAGTGAGCTCCAGGTAAGTCAGGTAATGAGACCCTGTTTTTTCAAATACCCCTTCAAAAAAGTCATAAAAATACTGTCATCTCCAAGATTTAAACTAAGACACAACATAAACATTGAAAACACAAGATACAAATGGACATCACAAAGAAATGTGAGCAAAAGAAACAGCTGAGTCCACCATTCCAATACCTTACAGAATGTTTGTTTTCCATTGTACAGAAAGTATGGCCCAAAGCTAGGACTATATCAGATCTATTTTTTTGAATCTCTGTCTCTACTATAGGATTCTGGCAACAAAACTTCCACAAACCGACCAAGAGAAGATAACTCTCCCATCAAACACCAACAGTCTGGCAATATATTAAGATAACAGCCAGATACTAGGCTATTTCTTTAAAAACAGACTTTCAACAACTGTTGCACATTGTCCAAAATTTGTACAATTTTTCAAGAATGGCTATGAGGCCCAAGACACTTAGCAGTCTGTCTGATGAAAGTAAAGAAGAAGAAGGAGTGAAATTTCCCTTTCCTGCTTTGCTCATGTGCACAAAGATACACTTACAGGGGCAGACTGTATGCTTCAGTATACAGAGAGCTCATCAGGGACAGGGACAGACTGTATGCTTCAGTATACAGAGAGCTCATCAGGGACAGACACAAGGCTCAATTCGTAAACCATGCCCAATACTGCTAAATATTGACCACTTAACTGTTGAGCCACAATACACAAAAAGAGACCATTATGTCACAATACACTGTTGAATTTGAAATATACATCTCAACAGAAAAGAAAAATTCTAACGCCAAACAAAAATTTAAGTCTCAACTCCTGAAAAATAAAAGAATGTTACAGAAACACTATAAGGTTCTCTTTATTGTGTAGAGAGAAGCATGTGTGTTCCGTCACTACATCCGAGAGTGCAGGGGATTCAGAACAGAACTGTGCACTGAGGCATGATTGACAGGACAAGTCAATAGGAACATTTCTTCACTGAACCAAAATTAATTTTGATATAAATCACAAGCATATTGCTAAAGCTACAAATTTCATCTACACTGTAATTTTGAGACCTCATAAGCTTAAGAAATATACCTTTGGTCACTTGTAAGACATTATTAGTCACACAGCAAGTAATGGAAATTGTTACTCTAAAACCCACATAACGTTTCCAGTATCTATGTAAGTTCCATGCATAACTATCTTTTTTCATAAACAACAAAAGATTGTACAGTGCCTTTAAAAAAAATGCCTCAGTGCACAGTTCTGTTCTGAAACCCCTGCACTCTCAGGTCTAGTGACGGAACACACATGCTTCTCTCTACACAATAAAGAGAACCCTATCGTGTTTCTGTAACATTCTTTTATTTTTCAGGATTTGAGACTTAAATTTTTGTTTAGCTTTAGAATTTTTCTTTTCTGTTGAGATGTGTGTATTTCAAACCCATGCTTTTGGCCAAAATCCAGGATTTGGATTTTGCAGGATTGCTTAGCAGGTACTTTTCCTACATCAGCAAAATAGCCTGAATTTTTCCTTGTCACCAAAGCAAATGGCATCTAAAAATTACTTCAGCATAGAATCCGTTTTCCCCTCTCCTCCCTCCCAGAGTGAAGTCATCACCATACTGTTTTACGATGCTACAGTCTGTTGCCATGAAAGTGATCGTAACACCATGAATTCAGAATTTCAACTTTATGACAGGCTCGCAATGGGAAAGATGGCAAAGCTGTTCATTTGATGATCCTGGGGAGAGTGGATACAGCAAAGTGGACCAGGAGAATAAACACAGAGCTCTGAGGCCAAGTCCTTCTATATAAGTCACAAAACTGCCTCCCACCCCACCCATAAAGGTTTCAACACATGGCCACTTCCGTCAATAATTATTGTGTGCCCAGGGTGAGAGCAAAGGACGTCTGTGCCCTCTGTGTGCCAAAGCATCTGTTCTTTGAGATCAGTACCTGAACTCTGGACCAGAACTTGAGCTGAAGCAACAGTCAGTACCCACTTAAAGTGCTACCATTAAGGGTTTCCCATTAGCTAATAGGGGTGTTTTAATCTCATATTTATAACTCACTTTAAGGAGATCAGTAAAAAACAATTCAATATTTAATTTACAAATAAAAATTCCATAGTCAGAAGGAAAGCAGTTGGATCCTGAAAAGCAAGCACTGTGCACTTAGCTGTCCTCCTCATTTGACGTATTATTGTGTTATATCTCCTTGTATTAGAGAGAGGCTGAGCCCAGACCACATGCAGATGAATGTCACGTACCATATTCATCCAGTGGCTCAAACATATCTCCGATTCAACTTTCCATGCCCTCATCATAAACTTGGCATCCTCCCACAGACTCAGTCCTGTTCCAGAAGTAGCTTTCAGTAGATGTCACTGTCTCGCAAATCAGAAGCCTTACCCACTCATGCACCTATCAGTTTGATCCCATTGCCTTCCGTATACCACATGACACTATTCTGACAACACCCAGAAATGGAGAAATGTTACCCTTTACATCCATCCATCATGCTGACACCTGGAATCTTTTCTCCTTGGTGTAGCAGAAACCAGTTCAGATCACTTGTACTATCTTCCTGGTTAAACTCCTTCAGTTCTTTTCAGGTTCTCTTAGCGCTAAGGTCCCATCATGACTAGAGGGAGATGGTCCTACATGACCTAACTGGCGCCCATTCCTCTTCTGTTCCAGCCACCCGACTTTTTCATCCTCAAATGCACCTCATGTTCTCACCTCTTACTTTGCATGTGATTTTCCCTCTTTCTGAAATGCTTTCCCCAGCATGTTACGATCCATCCTCCAGTTCACTCATCCAGTTCATCCTTCATCACCATTTGGCCTGACAAGTCTTCCCTGACTTTGGGTTCAGTAATCTATTTACTATCTTATTTTTTAAATATAAAATCACATCCCTTTTCTCCAGAGTACGTATGTCAATGGATAACCATATCATTATTGGAAGAGTTGTTTAATTAATATCTCTCACCTACCCATGTTATAAGCTACATGAAAACAGGCAAGCCAGCTAATTTTTTGTTGTTGCTGTTTCCACGGTGGGTCTTTCTTGGCATAATAATTAGTAATATTGTTTTGTTTTGTTTTGTTTTGTTTTGTTTTTTTGTTTGTTTGTTTTTCGAGACAGGGTTTCTCTGTGTACCTTTGCGCCTTTCCTGGAACTCACTTGGTAGCCCAGGCTGGCCTCGAACTCACAGAGATCCGCCTGGCTCTGCCTCCCGAGTGCTGGGGTTAAAGGCGTGCGCCACCACTGCCCAGCTAATAATTAGTAATATTGTATGTTTAAGAAATTTTTAAATTTTTGTCTGATGGTATCTAGTACATTGAGATCGTATCACAGGTTACATTTTTAAAATTCAGAAAACAAACAGTAAGCATAAAACCCTATCTGCCCACTACCCAGTAATTCTATTTCTTCATCATTTTTCATGATAGTTTTATTAACAATGGAAAAGAAAATGAAAATCCTAGAAACAACTGATTGTACAACAGATAGATAAAGAAAATGTGAACTATCCATATGATAAATTAGTATTCAGTAGCTACGTAGCTCAAAGACATATGCCCTACCCAAAAGACGTTTTCAAAAGAATGAACTCTGATATAAGCAACAATAATGCAGCAATCCCCAGACTCTTCATTCTGAGTAGAAGAACACAGTTATAGCAACATTACCTTCCGATTTCATTTCTGTAGGTTGGAACAACAGGAAACATGTCAATAATTCTGGGAACTGAAGGGGGTTAGCCAGGAACATAGTATAACTGAACTGGCTTATATGGGCTGCACTGGAAAGAAAAGAACATGGGGTGAGGGATGGATTTGCGAGGCCAACATTTCTCCTCTTGTAGGTTGTGATGATGGAAAACATGTCGATAGTTGGCTGAGAAAGGGAAGAGATGGCAAAGGGGTGTGATAAAATTTGGGAGTGATAGAAATCATTACTTATTCTGAGTGTGGTGACCACTTCACACATGTATGTCTATGTCAAAAACAGTATATCTTGAAACAATGATTTATTGGTTGTCAATTCTACACTGACAAATAAAAATAAAAATACAGAAATTCAATAGAAATCATTGAGATCTGAATGCAACTGCTTCAGACTTACCAGTTTATAAAGAAACATGAAAGGCGGATGTGAAAAGGGGGTAACAAGTTTTAAATTGCACAACTTGCTCTTTTAAAAATGTGTCCTATTTCTTTCTCCCCAAACCAGGAATCTACACCAATTTTAAAATCATAGAACCTTTAAAATCATAGAACTGAAAAGCAGCTAAAAACAACATTCTCTCTCAAAAAGTTTCAGGTACATCAATAACAAACAAAATATTTTTGTGTCCTGATTTGCTGGCAACCATTAAAGAATGTGATGGTTTAAGGCTCATAATCTTTGAGGATGTAGTACACACAATACCCTTGGAAACAACATGATCAGAATTTTTTTAAAAATCAAGAGAAGCATAATTTTTGAGTCAGTATTTCTAAAAATAACTAGAGTAGACAACTCTTCTCCATTTACCTTATCTCTTCTTTATTTGTTCACTGGAATCTGACATCTGGGGCTTAAGTAAATGCTCTGAGCACTTTTGCTACAGACAAAATTTTATATCCTCTTGGTTCTGTGATATGGATGCATCAGCTATTTCAAATTTTTGCAGACTAAATAGAATATTAATGGCCCTAATGATTTTTAAATACTATTTGCAAGGTTGTTTAAAATGTCTTAGCAACAATCAATAAGATAATGAACGTGGAAATACTGTGTACGTGGCAAAACGCTACCCAAGCATAAGTGAAGAGATTAAAATATTTTTTGAAATTATTTTCTATGGAAGTCAGTTGAAGGAATACAATGGATGGTAGATAACCACAACTTATTCAAGTAGAGGAGTCTTAAAAATAAATCCAGAGTGCCACAGATACCTAGACAAAGTGGAAACCCACGCAGTTCATTGTTTTAAAACAAGAAGACATGATTTTCCATATACAGGAAAATAAACCAGTCCAAGGTGTGTTACTTATTTTTAATTGTCCAGAGTGAAATGTGCTCTCATTGTTTTCTATTCTGAGAAGCTTAAATCCAGAATGAAAGTATTTTAATATGAGTTTTGTACGGAGGCAAAGGGCTTCAGAAGTCTGGGGCATATCGTTACAAGACGCGGTCTGGAATGATCGTGACACAAAAGGAGGTCAGACGCTGAGGGCACCCGCGCCAACCTTTCGGATGGCCTGATCTGCTTAAGTACTTTTCCAAAAAGCCCCTCAGAGTCTAGCAAGGTTAATAGTCAATCCTTCTTAGAGATGTGTGAGTTCAGATAGTCAAGTACTGGCTCTGCCTCCCGAGTGCTGGGATTAAAGGCTACCAAGTGAGTTCCAGGAAAGGCGCAAAGCTACACAGAGAAACCCTGTCTCGAAAAAACAAAAACAAACAAACAAACAGATAGTCAAGTACTTTCAAGATTCCAGAGCCCAAGTGAAGACCAGAGTAGGTGGGACTTGGGAGGGAGGACCTTGTTTAATTGGCATGAGCCAATGAGCAGGTTATTCTTGATTGTTGATGTAGCACGTGAAATCAAAAGGAATTTGGTTACAGAAAAATATAGGAAATATCTCTTCCAAATATAGGAGCAAATTGTGGGAAAAAAATTAAACTAGCTAATGGCACTGGCCAAAAAATAACTTGTATTTTGTAAAGCCTGGTTTGTGTGAAAAACCAGATCTCTAATTAAAGCAAATTCTAACACACAGAGTAGGATGAAAGTGGAGAGCACAGGAAAGCTACAGGTGAACACTTCTTAAATTCATCCTCGCGGATTTCCAGCCATCTGTGCACACCCTCTGAGAAATCTATCCTGCCTGATCCCTGCGTGGCTGTTAAAGATGCCCTTACCACGCACCAGCCTGCTCCGGGAGCTCCCACCGCTGCCCCAGTCCTCCAGCTGACCAAGGAGGTCTTGATTCCAGAGCGTCACAACAGAGGATAGAAACTCTGCACACTTATTCTCAGGCTCAGGGCTTTTGTGTATGGTTGAGCTTCAGACTTCAAAAAGGCCTAGTCAAGGGAGCAAATGATTCTTAAAACGCCAACTGTATGACACTCAGCATGTGTGTCCTGGGATTTGGGTGCTTCTGCTGAGAGACAAGAGACGGAGACAGAGAGAGGGAGGGGAGAAGGGAGAAACAGAGACAGAAAGAGAGACAGACAGATACACAGAGAGAGTGGGAGAGACAGAAATAGAAAGAGAGACAGACAGACACTTAAATGTTTTGCAAAGCCAGTGCCAAGCAGACTCCTCCACAAAGAGGGTGGTTTTTCTCTTGAGTTCCGCACCCAGAGAGAGCATCTTCTCCTAATTCTCACAGCGTCATTCCATTGCATTCTATCGGCTGGCAGTTTCTGACCTGAACCCAACTTCCTCCAGCCCCGTTCTGAGAGTGGCCCTTGACTCTAGTGACAGGCAAGGCACAAACAGCTCAACCACAAACTGCAACCCAGCGTGGGAGAAAGCACTTCATGCCTTCTCTTCACCTGGATAAAAACATCTCGAGAGGACCTCAGAAAAAGAAATAGGACAGTGGATACACTTGAAGGAAAATTTCACAAATAAAACCTTCGTTGTGGGTCTAAGGCAGGCTCTGTGGAGAGCATCCCTAGGCCCAGCGCCACTGC
This sequence comes from Peromyscus eremicus, assembly GCF_949786415.1. Taxonomy (NCBI): domain Eukaryota; kingdom Metazoa; phylum Chordata; class Mammalia; order Rodentia; family Cricetidae; genus Peromyscus; species Peromyscus eremicus. Next base: position 22,431,516 of record NC_081425.1, on the reverse strand, counting down.
CTGGTCTCTGCCGCACAGCCATTTGAGGGGCGCCTGGCTGCTGGCAGTGGGAAGAGAAAAGTCTCTGAGAGAAAGTGAAGAAGGCTGGATTGTGAGACATCAACTACTATTGTCCTCCATGCTTGTGGACACTATTTTTATGAGTTAAATAGCTCTGATCCTTTAACTTGCCACATTGTGTTTTATAATCACAACTTCTTGAACTATATCACTTTCATATACACTTTCTGCAAGTTTAAAGTCCTTTTTAGGTGTGAAATAGAGAATTTTATAAGCGCTTTGCTAAAGATCTGAATCCTGAGATATATGAGTGAGAATGACTTGGTTATTCGTCGAGGTTTATGCCTGTTCGCACTTCCTGATAGCAGGTACATGCTTTTAAACATTTTCTCGGTGTTATTCTCTTTAGCCTCCAATAGGAACCTATACATGAGAAAATAAGCAAACTCAGCGCAAATAGGAAGGCTTTGTGAAGGGAGGACTCCCTCCAGCTCCTCCCCAAATTCCTCCCCATTTCTGACTTCTGACTGAACCCAAATACTCTTAGGATGATTTTTTTTTAGGGAGAGGAAAGAAAACAAGCAAACAAAAGATTCAGTTAGATATGATAAATCAATCCACTTTCTTCAGCCCAGGAAATTAAAGCACTGCCATTCTGTGTGCTGGTCTATGACAGAACCCAGCAAGGGTCTGTGTGAGTGTGTCCAGAGCGCTCACCTCAAGACGGGGAGACACTGGTAGAGAACAAGGATGCACAGAGAAGGAAAGAGGAGACAGAGGGAGGAAGGAAGGACAGAAAGGAGGAAGGGAGGAAGTGAAGGGGAAAGGGAGGGAGGCAGAGAGGGAGAGGGAAAAGAATCTAACTTTCCCACAAGAACCCAGTCTTCCCAGACCAGCATAGAATTCCCCCAGTCTAAAACTGTAGTTTGGAAATAGACGTAAGAGAAAAGTGAGACATCAAAAGGATGACCACAAGCTTCTGACAGCACAAATGACACCAGGCAGACAGCCAGGCAGGGTCCTTTGGATCCTAGCTCCTATCCCTTCAGAGAAGTGTGATGATTTTTTTTCCAAGCTAGAATTAGCTGAACATTCATTTTTGGTGATCTCTCTGTGTGTCAGGACCCTGCTCATTCAAGGATAGATGGATGTGGGAAAAGGCTTCTCCATAAGAGAAACAAAGCTCAGGCCAGGCCTGTGTAGAATCACCCTTGCTAGATTTCTCCCCAGCAACAGAGTACAGGCCACTTGCAGCTCAGTGCTTTCCTACATGTGAATCAACCCTACCCCTCCCAGCAGCGTGGAACCCATTTGATGAATGGCGGCAGAGGGCTGAGGTGAAAGCAGGTTTTGATTGCAAGAATCCAGGCATTTAAAATGAGCGAGATGGCTTAACTCTTCATCTCTCTGTGCTATAATAAATGATAAAACCAAAAGAAAACTTTGTATGTTCACAACACGAAACAGAAGATGGAATTGGTGTTTTATCCAATGTGTGTCTAAAGAAGAGTGGTGGGATGTGTACTCTTCAAAAACTATCTTATTACATGAATAATACATTCACATATTTCAGGAAAAAGATTCAAACACTATAGAAAATAAAATGTAATGAGTTCATGTTTTTAACTTTTACATGCTCATATTGTTCTACCCAAAGGTGACCAAACCTAGGGTATGTTATTTCATTCATTTTTCTCTATGTTAAATGAACAGCAGATTTTTTTTTCTAAATATTGCTTTTCTTTTTCTATTTAACCTCATATCTCTGAAGCACCTACCCGCTCCATGCTGGAATTGAGTTCTGTTTTGCTCTTTCATAGCTACAAAGTCAATGTGGTTGATGAAGAAGAACATTATAATTGTGCTTTTGTGGCTTAGAAGGAGTTTGAAAGGTTATGCAATATTGGCCTGGTTTTCCTGTAACTTTTTAAAAACTTTAAGTGGTAGCTTGCAAGTGCATGTTTAAGTTGTTAGTCATTGAAAGACCACTTAACAAAATAAACCACACTGCTCACTGCTGAGGATCAGCCTAGAATGCATTCTGCCTTGGAATCTAGCAAGTATTATTAGAGAAACTTACTGGTTCTCTCTCTACGGTGCCTACTCGAAACTGGCCACGGTCAGATACTTTCCAAATCTAACTATGTTTTATATGAAAGCTATACTATCCTGTGACTCTGTAGGCTTTTAACACAACAGAGAGATGTTGGGAAGGGGGCAAAAACAGGAAAGAAGTCAGCTAAATTGTTTGGGGTGGTCTCTGTGCTTATTCTCTGCGTCAAAGCTGAACGGCTGGACAGCGTTTTACTCAACTCCGTGTTGTTCGTTGGATGACCCACCTTACTACTACAGTCTCTGCTCTCCCCTGTGAATGACTGCTGTCTGACTTCCAGTCAGTGGAGGACTCTTTGGCCTTTTTGTTTACCAGTGCTTGGTTATTGTGCCAGTAAACAGGCGCATTTAGAAGTTTTTTACAATCGCTTTCTGTTTAAGACAATGAAATGAGCCGGAAGTTTAGAGAAAGGGGAAAATACGAACAGTATGCTGTTTTCAAAAGCTTAAACTTTTAAGACAAAGTGTATTTTAGCTACTCCCCAGGAGCTAAAAACATGATCATTTCATGTCAGCTTGTAATGAATTAGCACAACTCTTTGATCAATGACATCAAAGGCTATCAGCAGTACCAATATTACAGATGTTAGAAAATTTTCCATTGATTAAATGCCTGAAATCAATCAACCTTTTACCATTCTCTCCCCCTCCCTCACTCTTGCAGGAAACTGATGTGATTCAGATGAATTCAAATCTGAATACACACAGCCTCCTGTGAAGGAGAAAAGAGAGAAACAGGATCAGCTGAACAATCTACTCATTATCAGCTACTGGGTCCGAACCCACCAAAGGCTAAAAATAGTTCATTTATCCCAAGCACGTTCCTTCCTTAAGGAAACGCCAAACCCCAAGTGGTCCTCACACGTGAAATACCCTTGTTTATAGGACTTCCCAGTTGTGCTTCTATGGTCCACTGTGGTTCCTCTCTGGTATCGCAGCCAGTAGAGTCAAAGTCTGAATGCAGCCCAGGCTGGTGTCCTTGTTCCGTTTGCTCAAGTAACTTTTCCAGGACTCCGCAGTCGGGCCAATGATCTCAGAAACAAGCAATTATAACCACATTCACAGCTCCCTGAAAGGGTGAGTGCATTCTAGTAACAATTTCTCATGAAAGAAAAACAGTAATTGAAGGATTGGCAGGGTTATTGCAACAGACCAAGAGACCTCCCTCCCTCCCTCTCTCTCTCTCTCTCTCTCTCTCTCTCTCTCTGTGTGTGTGTGTGTGTGTGTGTGTGTGTGTGTGTGAGAGAGAGAGAGAGAGAGAGAGAGAGAGAGAGAGAGAGAGAGAGAGAGAGAAACATACACTATGTACTTGCTTTTCCATTGGAGAAACTGGTCCTTTCTATCCAAGTACACTAAATACATTCTACAAGGAAAGACTATATAGCCACTGTAAAATTGAGGAGTTTGACATTCTGGGTTCTGGCCATGTTGAAGTCTTCGGTATCTTTGTGTTCATCATCTCTTGCTTACACATTGCTGAAGGTAAGCACAATGTAAAATATTTGCAGCATGTTCTCCCCGAGGTAATACATGTAGAGGTGCTTTAGAAAGGCCGATTATCCTGCCGACCTAAGGTACATTTAGTCCTTTGGGGAATTAATTCACATCTTTATCAGTTCAGCATAGCGCAACTCAAATCAAGCATGTCGAGTCTTTGAGGCAACCAAGCTACCCTATATTCACTGCTAGATACCATGCTCTGAATGTCTAGAGCAGATCTCAGCCTCGAATGAATATAATAGACCAGCACACAGCTGCAGCCTGGATACAGACATTCAAATGCGTGTCCACACTGCTTTAGCTCTGCCTGCCCACAGCTATTCTTCTAGGACTAGGTGGTGAGTTCTTCGACATTAAGGACTTATCCCTGCATCCCCCACAACACAGAATAAAAGGCTTTCTCCATCCTCCTCATCAGTACCTAGTTGTGAAATTGATTAGCCATCATTCTTGATAGTTTTTCAAATATCAGACCTCTGGAACGGCGAATAAACACACACTTACTGCAGACTGCTGAAAATCTTGTCAAACATTTTACCCAAAGGAAAGAAAATTTTGCTTACTTGTGTTTATTTATACATTCCCTTCTGGCAAAAGTAAATGCAGACTATGTATGACACTATTCACGTCAGTTTGTGCATACTCACATGCCTGCACTTGTGTTGGGGCAGGGAGACCACTTATTCCATTTGGTTCTGGAAACAAGAAAAGCAAACCATTGTGGGAGAGAGAGCAAATGTCTAACCTTGCTTTGTTTTTCATGCATCCTACCAGAGTATTAGAACAGAAGTGAGACAAAAGGTAATTGAGCTGGGATCCTGGGGAAGCATTTTGTAAGTGAATAAAAGGCCACAGTGATGAGTTCAGTGGCAGAGGGAGTTCCCAAGCACATCTCCGGAGACTCCGGAGTGAACCTAAAAAGAAAAGCTTTCTTTCTCAAAAATGCATGGAATGCTAGGTTTAATATTTGCCTCTTGCCTGCGCTGGTGACATCCATTTGGACCTAAGAACCCTGCCAACGCGTGACAGGGCTTGACGCATGGCTGAACGGAGACAGAGCGCCATCTACTGGCGACGGGAAGAAGGAGCGTCCTGAAGTGTCCTGCGCTGCTCCTGGCGGCAACCCTCCATCTTTTATTGAGCTACTCCTCCGAAAAGAAACGATAAATTGCATAAGCTTATGATACCCCTTCTGCCTTAGCTCTCCTCCCCCAGTTAAACTTTAGAAGAAAACACAAAGGAAACATTCTTAGGAAATAATTGCATAGCAGGTATTTTGTTCCTTTGAGGAGGGGTATGGGGTGGCCTGAGAACCTGCTTACTTTTACCTGTTTGGTAGGGTTCATGCTGGGGACTTCTTCTCTATGCCCTCAGCTCCTCTAAGGTTGCTGGATACCTGGAGGTTCAGAGGGTGACCTGACACATAGGCAGAGTGACCTGGAGGCCCTGTCTCCCAGGACTATCCACCACACCTCCATCCCACTACGCAGACTCTGCATGAAGGGTTGGTTTTCCATCCACTCTGGCTCCCCCTGCCCAGCAGCACAGTCATTTAATGTTCACTCCCCTTGCTGCCCTCTTGATTTCTGAGGAGGGTGAGGATCCTCTGTCACTCAGTGCTTCCTGAGACATTTTCACAGAATTCAAAGAACCACAGGATTACCTGATTCAAAGGGTTAGCATAGGAAAGCCTGAGCTCACCCCATGGCCCTAACGAGGAACAGCTCTCTCACTATCAAATTGGAAGAACAATACAACATACCACTTTCTGTGAGGTTTCTGGTGTGAACTCTGTTGAAATAAGAAGCCATTTACAGAAAGCACGGTGACCTGGCTGGAGGATATGACATGAGCACAAGGCTTCTCTAGGGTCCCCAGCGTGCCCTTCCCCAATACTCCTGTTTTGGGAGGCCTGCCTCACCCACCCTGCTTCTCAACAAAGTCCCAAGGGGACATCTTCATGGCTGGGTTTTCCATGACCACCATAGACTTGGGCAGCCATTTAAAAAGGATGGAAGCCTGATGATGATGATGATACAGAAAACAGAAAAAAATATTTTCAAAGGATTTGATGACAATTTTTGAAAAATCAGGCAAAGGACTCTGTATTTTCTAGATTATCCCATAGGATTAAAATCTTAGCTGAGAACTTTGTAGAACATAAGTTCTCAGTGGTGCCTTGCTCTTCACAGCACAATCTGCCTCAATTTCTAAGCAAATCCATACTTAATGTGGAAATACGGAAAGTATTCATCTTCAATGAGGACTTAAGTGGCCATCTCAGATAGAGAAGAGCATAACTTGAGCAGGTCCAGAATAACCACCTGCTGTAGTTCTCAAAAGTAATATGATCCCAAGATGGCAGAAGTCTTGGCCTGTGGCCCCATTGTCCTTTCTTCCTCCACCGTCTTCCACATTGCCCTGGCCATACATGGGCTTCAGCCATGTGTCCAGAGCAATGCTGGTAATTCCCAAAAGTATCTGCATTCCTCACGTGTGAGGAGCAAGTGTACCCTTATATGAATGAGCATTCATGACAAAAGCATGGCCAGGCCAAGGACACCAATGCCTCAGAACCATGGAAATGGGAAGGTCTTGTCCAAATTAGGCTCAGAGGAATGGCAAGGCCTTCCCCCTTGAACCAGTGTAGATTTTGACAGTGTGTGCAGTATCAACCACAGCTTGCTCCTCTAGGATGAATATGGTCTGGGATTGGTCCCTACAAAGACTTCCCTACCTAGATTAGCTAATCTTCCTCCCCAGTCAGTTGTACACAAGAAACAGGTTGAGTTTCCAGGCTGCTGTGCCTTTCCACTAGAGTGCAGCCCACCAGATCTTAGCTTTTCTGTACACGTGTCTACTTTTTCTTCATTTCCTGTCATCCCAATCAGGTCAAAGCATGCAGGTCTAGGCACTCAGGCACAGGCTTATTTTGTACTCATTGTGGATCCCTGAGCTCAATTCCTGAACGATGATGGATGCCTGCCTGCCTGCCTGGATGCTCCATCTCTCTGGTTTGGACTCCTCCGGCTTCACTTAAACCTCACTTTGAACTCTTGGGTATAAATGACTTTCCCAGGTTGAGATTTCTGACTCTTTGCAAACCTTTAGAGGCCCAAGTACTTTGAATGTAGAAGAGTTAAATGTGAAAAAACTTCAATGAACAAATTCATAAATACGTAATACTAATATTGACAGACCAATGTGACTTATGGAACAGGATCCGTAGCTCTCCAGAAATAATTCATCTCTAATGTGTGCCTGGTCTCAGCATCTCCTGGTCCTATTACCTTCCCTTCTCAGTACTTTTCTAGAGATGTGTTAACACTCCAGACTTCCTCCCTAGAACCTGGCCCATTCCAGCATGCAAATATGGACCTAAACTTGGGTCTTTCAGGAGTACCATCAAGTCATAATAGGACAGCCAGAGCTCTAGTGAGTTTTTAACTTATGTTAGCTCTGACATAGACAGGCTCGGGCTGAACATCCCACCACACCCTCATTCGAGATCATCATTTAATTATTATCATCATGATCTGTAATGACACATCATCTCCATTAATTTATGAATAAAGTAAAACATAGTATTGTTTATTTGTTTATCCAAAGTCACAAAGTGATATGGCTACATACTGAATTTGGGGAAGTCCAGAGCTCAGATCCTTATCCTCCTGACTATACTGACTATCCATGTTGGGGGCACTTCAGTGGCCATACTGCTTGTTCTAGTTTTTTGGGGGTTTTTTTTGCCATGATAAAACATTATGACTAAAAATATTTAGGGGAAGAGAGGGTTTATATCACCATTTAGGTTACAGTCCACCATTGAAGGAAGTCAAGACAAGAACCCAAGGCAAGAATTTGAAGGAAGGCCTGCTTGCTTTTCAATGCAAAAGGACCTCTAGCCAGGGAACTTACTTCACAGCCAAAGAACAGCAGAACCATGGAGAATGATGCTCGATAGCTCACTTGCAGGCTCATGCTTTGCTAGCTTCTACAACAGTCCAGAACCACCTGCACAGGGAATGGTGCCACCCACAGTGGTCTTCTCACTCCCATATTAATTAACCATCAAGACAATCAAGACCCCAGAGACATGCCCATCGTCCAATCTAATGTAGGCAATTCCTCTCAGATGACTGTGACCTATATCAAGCTAACAGTGAAAGCTAACCAGGACACTAGCCAAGAAAGAAAGTAAAAGATACTTCAGCAAAGGTGCAAACTTACACCAAATATGGAAGTACAAACACAATACCAGCTAATTTTTTTGTCTGTTCTGTGCCCCATCAATGGTAGCTCATTTGGATCTGGGAAGAGACAGTGAAGATCCTTCAGTTGCAAGGGAAAGCTGAGGCAAGGGAAAGACAAATGGATGAGTAGCTTAAGAACTAGAAGAATGTGATAAATACAGCAGGTGTTCCTATAAAAAATGAGGGGTGGGGAGAAAGAGAGCAGAGGGGCTGGAGATACGGATCGGTTGGTAAAGCACCTGCTGCACAAGCATTGGGACTGGAGTCGGAATCCCGTGTGGGGAGACCTGAGGGAGGAGGCAGTCTGAAATGGCTGCTGAGCTCATGCTGTTTGACTGGGTAAGGTTTAGCAAAGGTTAGGAAAATAAACTCAGGAGCAAGCTTAAGTCAGGGAGGAATGGAGTTGACAACTTACTTCTCCTTGGCTGAAAATGCAAAATGATTCGGTATGCCATCCCCCCAAGAGCACACATGATGTAAATGATAGAGCATTTACAAAATTGCAAAATGATCTGAAAACATTTCAGACCTTCAGAAATTTCCCTTTACAGAAAATTTGGTTATATTCTCCTCACAGGATTATTCAAATACATCATGAAATGCACAGCATTGCTGTCACTTAGATGATTCCATATTCTAACTCACACATGGACACAATTAGCCTTCCAATAACTGGGGTTGTCCTCCCAGCCAGCAGAGTCCAGGAGGCAGAGGCCCATCTGTACTCCAGATTCCTGTTTGTCTCCCCAGAGGCTTCCAGGAGACCTGGCTGTGACAAGAAATTCCTGCCAGGCGAGTCCCAGGTGTGGGAAACTTGCATAAACATGGTCTGTACCTCACTTGGGAGGGAGAGGGCCATCTGGGCCTTGTTCAGAGGGATTTAGAATTGAGACCACAAGTATGATTTAAAGCAGGCCACTTCTGGAGTAAAAGAACCACAGGATGTAACGTTGGGATCATGAGTGGAATGATTCCCTAATGTTGGAAACATGCATCCATGCTTCCCCACAACTTCAGTTGGCTGACAGTGGAAACAGCATCAGATATGACCTGAGAAGGAGAATTCAGAGAAGCTCTAGAAGTGATGGGAAATTTGAGGCCAGTGACAATAAACTTCAGACCCACCTATATGGAAAGAGTAGCCTCAACTTGTGGAAAAACGGCTCAGAGACTCACATTAAAGTTTCAACAACAGTCTTTCCTCCCCCACTCCAGCCCACATGAGAGCCACACCTGTGGAAAGAGTCTCCCTGCCACGGTGTACCCATGGCCATTGAATGCAGAGGACATCCTCATGTTCAGGACAATTTAAATGCTGCTAGGAACTTGGTTTTGCTAGCAAAGAAAGGACAATTCTTCCAGTAAAGTATGAATTTTAAGAGAACAGTGATTTTTCAATAAATATATGTTCAACACAATGCATAGACATGAGCATACTGTAGAAATTAATTTTTTTGAAATTATCTTTTATAAATATAAGCTTTAAATATAGTTATCCATTAGATGTTTTATTTCACAATCCTACATTTTAAATCCTGGTTTTTTTTCTATTTTGACATATTGGACACTTGTAAAAATCCACTACACTATTTAGGTTCTCACAAGAATGACAAAAAAAAGTAAATAAATAACCTGCTGCTAAATATAATTTTATGAAGTACTCAGAATTCTCTTTACTCAAATCCTCCCAGAAATGTCTCTTCGTGTTTCCTAATCATAGCAGTCACTAATTCATCAATTCACCCAAATAGCTATTCTAAGGAGCATTCTAGACTCTACTCTAAGCCCCTGCACTCATTGGTCCACAGATCTATCACTTCACCATAATGGGCTGAATGGGCTCCCATATCCTCCAGTGGAGCGTCACTATAAGCACATCTCTTATCAATAGGTCAGCATCAAGTGATACAATGTTGGTAGTCAAAAGTAGATAGCTTCTTCTCCTCTGTGTGTGTGTGTGGCTGTGTGTGTTTGTGTATGCACATGTGGAGTCCATAAATTAACACTGGATGTTTTCCTCTATCTCAGGCAGCATCTCTCACTGAACCAGAATGTCTAAAGCATCCGGCCAATAATCCTTTTGTCCAGAACAGGTGTTATCCCAGAACTGCCACATCCGGCTTTTATGTAAGTGCTAGAGATTCAAACTCTGGTTCTCACGCCTGTGTAGGAAGCACATTACCCACTGAGCCAGCTCCTCAGTTCTGAGATCTCTTCCTGTTTAACTGGAGAGTTTTGAGGTAAATAATACCAGATCACCACTGCTTCTTTAGTTACCAAACATCTAGCAAGAAAAGGAAGGAAGGAAGGAAGGAAGGAAGGAAGGAAGGAAGGCAGGAAGGCAGGCAGACACGCTGGCAGGAATGCTGGCAGGCATCCAATGACAAGTCAGCCACTCATTCTCAAAAGGTGGTCCCAGGTCAGCAGCAGTTTAGGACTTTTTTAGAACACAAGGTATTAGGATCTACCCCTAGACATACTGAATTATAAGCTCAGGATTTGGACCAGTATGTTAAAAACAGGCAATCCAGCAGAGTCTGTGTTCATCAAAGTTTGAGAGCCATTGACTTCAACCCTGCTCTCAAACTGTAGCCTTTTATATTAACTACAGAAGCTTACTAAAACATAGGTCTAGTTTAGTAGTTCTGGAACAGGGCATGAGCTTCAGTATTTCTAACAAGCTCCCTGGTGGTGCCAATGCTGCTGATTCCGCAACCACATTTTGGAATAGCAAAGGTTCAAACCACAAAAAAAAAAAAATGTGTAATTTGTTTTAAAAGTAGACCAGAAACAAACAGTTCAGAACTTGTTCTGTGGCTCAGTGACTTCATCATACACTTACTTCTACACTTCTTTTCCCTCCCAGAGTCCTTGGCAGAGTTCCCCAAAACTGAACATGCCCTTGTCACAAGCCTCACAGGACACCCAACACTAGTTCTACTCTGTCTCTTTCTCTAGTCCTTTGTGTCTCAAATGATGGCTAATCTCTCAAGAAATCAAGCAGAGTCATTTTCCTATGAAAAAGAAAGTAAGTAAACAATGTGTTCCACAGACTAAAGTAAACCCAGTCATACAGTTGTGGACATGGCAGACTATAGAAAGCACATGATGTTCAGATTGTAAAAGGTCTTAAAGACCATTCCAAGGATTTTAGAGTTTGCGCCATGGAACAGTAGTTCCCAAACTGGCAATCCATAGAACTAAGTCCACAAGATCGACTCTATGGAATAAAGACAGAGGCAGTGAAGGGAGTCCCCCATGGTCAATAAGAATGGACGCCATAGTACCCAGCAGACATTTCTTATGAATAATCTTAGAAGCCCATAGTGGAAATAAGCACATCTACAACTTATTTATTTTATTTGTTCTTTTTCTATGTTTTAAATTAAGATATAATTATATCACTTACCATTTTTTCTTTCCTCCCTCCAATTCTTCTCATGTCCCACTCTCTCCCTCTCAACTTGATGGCCTCTTTTTCATTATGTATGTATGTATGTATGTATGTATGTATATATATATAGTGTGTGTGAATAAATATATATAATGTATCTTTTGATTATATATATATATATGAGTGTGTGTGTGTGTGTGTGTGTGTGTGTGTGTGTGTGTGTGTAACCTGTTGAGTCTGTTTAGTGTGGCCTGTGTACATATGTTTTCCAGGACTGACCACTTTGCATTGGATAACCAGTTAGGAGGCTCATCCCTAGGACAGACTAATTCTCCCTCTCTCTGCATTAGTTAGTTGCTTGTGGATTTTTTTGTTTGTTTTGTTTTCTTATTTTTTGTCTAGGGGTGAGGACTCATGAGATTTCCCTTTCCCACATTAGCATATCTAGGGATATTATTGTTCAGGTCTTGTTTAGGCAACCATATTGCTAAGGTATCATGAGTTTATCCTTTCTGTCATTCCATGAGATAAAATCTCACAACAGCTTTCCTGGGCCTCAGGTTCTTTCCACAATGCTCTTTCAGAATTCTTTCTGAGTGCTGGGGTTGTGTTACAGATGTATCCGTTGGTACTAGACACCCCATGGTCTGACGTCTATGTGATGGCTGGATGTGGTTTTATGCAATGGTCTCTGTCAGTTGCAGGTAGAATCTTCTCTGATTGTTTTACTTTTTACTCCAGTATCATCAAATCTTTGAAAACTTTATATTATCATACAAAATTACCGTATTTTGTGACATTTTAGGAAATGCATTTAAGGAAGTAAGTTGTGTATTTAGTGAGAAAAGATGCCTAAAGGAAGAAAATTGTGTCACCAAAGCAATACAGTGGGAAGACTAATTCGAAGTTCAGAATGCGTTGAAGAGAAGGGCAGGAGAGACCATCAATAAGAGAGTTTCAGAATGAGTAGAGATATAGTGTGCAGATCAAGCAAGGAGGAAGAGCGAGAAGAGAAAAGGAGTTTGAAAATTAATAGTTACATAGGAAGAGATAACTTACTGACTGAAATTAGGCAAGAAAAAGGAAATTTTCTTAAATGAGTAGCAAGTTTCTGACTAAAAGAATCATTTCTTGGCTGGGATGAACTATAAGAGTGTGAGGGTGGATTTGATTTCAGATGTGGCCATTTTATGTTCACAATCTCAAGTAATGTGTCTCTCTGCATTCCTGGTATCCTGCTCATGGTTGCATTTCAATGAAAGTGTTTTACAAAGGAGAAGGACTCTAACATTAACCTGCATGTAAAACATGTAAGGAAAATGTGGGGACTCATTTAAGCAGAATAGTGTTGACCTTGTGGAAAAGCTTCAGAAAAGCTAAAATTGAATCATCTTGGCTTTTGCACACCATTTCAGTCTAAATTTACATGCAGAATGGGAAATTAAAGGTCTTGATAGCCAGAGAAAGAAACGATGGAGAAGGAAGACATCCTTCTTCAAACACTGACTTGCATTCTAGACAAGATAAATGAGGAAGTCAAATAACTAAAGGAGATAAAAATAGTCATCAGTAGTGCATGGGGTGGAACAGAAAAAGCTAACATAGTGATTGAAATTATGTCAAGGGGAAAAAAATAGAGAAAACAAATGCCAAAATGCTAAATGTGGGCAGGAATTTTAAATATACTTTACATGTGCAATATTCGGAAAGCTTATCATTTTTCTATGTGGGGAAAAAAATCTCCTCCTCCTCCTCAAGAAAGAGGAGGAGGGAGAGAGCGCTTTTAAAATTGTCTTAGGCTTGTGGAAATCTATTATCTGCCAGCATCAGACATGGTATTTACTTGAGTCCATATTCAGCCATGTACGGGATTTCAGCACTGCCACCTAGTAATTTAAAATGACAAGAAAAATAATATAATGGATGCATGCCTGATTTCTCCTTCTCCCATCCCACAATAAGTGTGAGGTGCCGGAAGACTCCTGATTATTCTCTCAGCAGAAGTTGAAAAAGACTTCCGTGTGAGGAAAGAGGATTTGAGTTCCACTTGGATGTTTCCTTGCAGGACCTGGAACACATGGATTCACTCCCCAAAAAGAGAAATTCAGTCCCCCAAAAGAGAGGCAAGCTCTGAAGCCGTTTCCTCCAGAAGGATGGACTTGTGGTGGCATGGCCTGAATATTTGGGTTGACATGTTAGGAGATAGGGAATTTGACAGCCGACTAGGTCCTGAGTGCACTGAGAAAGGCATCCTCACAAAAGAGCCTGTGGGGATGTGTTGTTCCTTCCATCTTGTGAAGAATCAAAGGGAAGTCACCATTTGTAAACCAGGAAATGAGCACACACCAGACATTTAATACTGGCACCTTGATCTTAGACCTCAAGTACAACGAGGAATATTCCAGCCATCCATAAGCCACCTGTTTGTTGTCTTTTTGTTACAGCAGCAAGAACAGACTAAGACTAATCTGTCTCATGCTTCTGGTTTCCCTACAGGGAAGTGTTCAGAGTGCTGGAACCAAGTCCCCCCTAGTCACTGATGGGATGCTTTTAGAGAAGCTGTGTGAGACCCTGTTGGAGCCCAAGTCTTCATTGTCCCCAAGCTCACATCCTGTCTGTTCTTGCCTGGAGTTTTCTACCTAAGCAGTGAATACACTCACCGTTTGTGGGAAGAAATCCTAAGACTCCAGCTCAGTCTGTCTCCTTGTCTGGGAACTCTTCCCACTACCTGCAGTTCTCCTTTCCACCCAATTCTGACTCCTTTGAGAGACATCCACCATCCACCACCACCCCAAGGAAACCTTCCTATTCCACCACAGCCATGAGTCGTGCAAAGTGTTCCATCACAGCCATGACACATGCAGAGGAGGGAAGAGAACTAAACCTAGAAGAAAATGAGGTGGATAACATGTATGTAAATCACAGCTCTTTGCCTTAAAAAGAAACTGCACATACATAAATACATGCACATACACACAAATACATATACACACAAAGATATGTCACTCCCAGCAGTGATAATGACTGCTAATATCAAAAAGGGAACATCCTGTCAGACTGTATTAATGACAGTAAACACCATCACCTATGAAATATTCTCGCCAAAACATATCAAATCTGAATGTACTCAAGCCTCACCTTCTGAATCCTGTCTATAGGAAACACTGACCATGATAACTCAAGGAGATCAGCAACAAAATCCAGATTTTCAAAAGCAGTACTAGACAAATGATCACATTTTGTCAGTGATGTAATTATCAGGAAAAGAGAAAGAATGTTGAGGGTGTTTTTTATTGAGACTTGATATATCCATAGATTAAAAGGCATAGACCTTTAAATCCTAATATAAACTACTTGAGAATGACATGGAATGTTAGGAATCTGTCTTGTTCAGGAATTAATTAAGAGCTCTGAGGACCTCATTTGAAATCCCAAACCCTTAAATTCACACTGGTTCTAGCAGTAAGATCCACAGCTTAGAGATATGCTCCAATGTCACTTTCCCAATGGAAGACAACAAATATTAAAAAGGAGATGTGACCAGTTATTTAAGGATAATTGTCAAAATATTAAAAGTGTCATTCTTTACCCAATATAAAGTTAATACATATCAAAGCTTATATTCAACCCATTCAATGATGAAGAAAATGGATGTGTGTGTGCACACACGGGTGCATGTGTGCATGTGCACACATGTGGGGGTATTGCTTCAGACGTGCAAAGCTGGCTCTCATCTTATAGGGAAACAAATATAGTTTTAACTGCATGTTGTCTATATGAAGAGGTCAAGAGTATCTCTATTCATCAAAATTCACATGCATTACTCTGGACAGAAATCATTTATATACACCTTTAACAAATCCCCATCCACCTGTTCCATGTTCTAACAGCCCAGGCAATAGAAAGATAATCCCCAACTATCAAGACAGGAGGAATTAAAAATAACAGTTGGCATACAAAGGTGAGTTGGAGAAAACTCCTTGACTTTTATAGTACCTAGGAATTCAAACTCTACATGGAGCCTCATTTTTATAACAAAGACTGAGCCAATGATACTACCAATGTTACTTGCCTATCTGTAAACCTGGTTATTGTAAGGCATGACTTCTTTTTCTTTTTTTGTGCGTGCATCTTCCTCCCATAAACAAATTAGTTATTGTTGTGGAATATAAGGTGTGTTACTTTTGTTTATGTTTCATTTGTTTAACTCTGTGAAGCTGCGTTACTGTGCCTATCTAAAGCGCCCAATGGTCTAATAGAGCTGAATAGCTAATAGCAAGGCTGGAGAAAGAATAGGTGGGGCTGGCAGGCACGGAGACTTTATAGAAGGAGAAATCTTGGAGTAAAGAAGTAAGAAGGAGCCAGAAAAGGAGGAAGACTCTAAGGGCCAGTCACCTAGCTACACAGCAAGTCACAGAGTAAGATTTACAGAAGTAAGAGAATGGAAAAAGTCCAGAGGCAAAAGGTAGATGGGATAATTCAAAGTTAGAAAACCTGACAAGAAACAAGCCAAGCTAAGGCCAGGCATTCATAATTAAGACTAAGCTTCCATGAGTGATTTATTTGGAAGCTGGGTGGCAGGCTCCTCAAAAGAGCAAAAATAAACAACAAATTATATTGAAAAGATAAAGATACCCAATAAACAGATTATTTACAACCTCATTCAAAAGAAGACTTGCACTGCTGGTGGATATGTTCTAGGGAGCTACTAATAGATGCCTCTCTCTCTCTCTCTTATGAGATTAAATACATAGTATGAATGATAAGCCTTGTAAAGAAAAGTGGAACTACATTAAGATACTTAGAGAGTGGCCTGTGTCAGACTGATTATTCAGAGGACACTTTTCTGATGAAGTGACTTTCTTGCTAAAGTTACTTTTCTATTGCTTTGGTAAGATACCATGACCAAAGCAATTTGGAGAAAAAAGAGTCTATTTGGAGCATACAGTTCCAAAAGATTGGAGTCCATGGCCATCATGATAGGGAACATGACAGCAGACATGGTGATGGAGCAGTACCTGAGAAGTCACATCTTGAGATACCACTGCAAGGCAGAAAAAGAGAGAGAAAGAGACCAGGAATGGCTTGAATCTTTTGAAACAGCAAGGCTAGACACCTCTTCCAACAAGGCCACACCTCCTAAATCTTCCCAAACAGTTCTACCAGCTGGGGAGCAAGTATTCAAATACATGAGGCTATGGGGGCCATCTTCATTCAAACTATCACAGTAACATATAAAGAAAAAGAACAGGCCATGGGCCTCTTATAAAAAAAAAAAGAGTTTAACAGACATAAGGAATAATTACCTCAAAACCTAGAGCTACAAGTATTTAAGAACAGCAAAGAGAGCAAAGGTAGAGAATGGTGGGCTAGGAACAAGATTATGGAGTACTTGTGACTGTGGAAAGGGTCTTTGGGGCTTAATGCTGATGAGATGGGAACCCCTTGCAGAGACAGTAAACAGAAGAACAGAATGATGTGGCTTAAGTTTGTTTAAATTAGAGGCTGAGCATGTTTAGTGGAAAGGTTTTATTTTTACCAAAACTGTAGATCTTGCTGGACCAGGACACAATGGAGTTGGTGAAGAGTTTTCACAATGCAACAGTCAACACGTTTGTTCATAAATTAAATATACAGCATGAAGGAAAGATTGAGAGACAACTGAATTTTTAGCCTGGAATTATCACTTGTTGAGAACTAGGTTTTTAAAAATGCATCTTGTCGAAAAGAATTAGGAGTTTTAAAATATTAGGTGGGTTTTAAAAAAGAGGTTATGCCTAAGAGTATATAAACAGAAATCACCATTATGTGGATGGTATTTAAAGTCATGTCCTTTATGTATTTGAGGTTCCCAAGAGGAATTTTGTCTTGAAGTCCATCTCAATTCACAGAGAAATGTCAGTGTATTACCTGAAAAAAAAATCTTGTAGCATAGATAATCTTTTACAACCACCTTAAGTATTTCAGTGAGATTAAAAAAAAAATTTCTATCGTGACAGATAGTATTCCAGCTAGATGATGTTAAAAACTTGCGATTTAATGAAAATTTAGAACAAAACATTGACATCTCCCTTCTTACAGCCCTTCTCCACTCTATGATGCATATTTTAAATGTTTGTGCTCTGTTTTCAGAAGCATACTACAAGACGTATCAAAGATACAGCTGTTACAATCATCCAGTAAGTATGTGTAAAGTATTAATTAGTTGTTACCAGTCCGTAGAGTTGCTAAAACAAATACAAGGCCACACATCAGAAAATTCATGTCCATTTCCATGCTGTTTGCTTATGTCATGTCAGCACTTCATAAAGTCTGAATTTACTTTTGACACTTGAAAAAAATAATTGGCTGGGGAGCAATTAATTAGACCAAGGCAGGTCCAATGCTTGGAGTTCCAATATCTGCAACATAATGCAATTCAGCACAAACAGTCATACTCAAGACAAAATGGAACTTAACATCAGAAACTGCTAACCAGTCTATCACTAGGAACTCTCTGCTGCAACAATCCAAATAAGGTGCTTGCTCCACTGTAGCCAATCAAGTTCTTTCTGTGCTCGGCTCTGATCACTCTTTAACAACCCCAAAGCATATGAACCTATGGGGGCCATCTTTATTCAAACCATCATAGTAACAAATTAAAAAAGAAGAAGAAGAGGCTACAGCCTATCAAAAAAGGAGTTTTATAAACATAAGAATAATTAGCTCAAAACCTAGTGTTACAAGTGTGACTAGTTTGGACCTTCTGGCTTGGTCCATTTCTCGAATAGACTCATCAGTATTTTAATATGCCTCATTTTGTCTTTCAGCGTTCTTGCTCAAGGTTTTCTTGAAGCAAAAGGAATATTTACTGTTAATTACCCAAACATGAAGTGGGCTGTGTGGTTTATGATTTCTCACAGGTAACACAGTGTAAATGAGTGAGGTCAACTTGAACTATCAAGAAAAAAGAAAACTGTACTTTTGTGTAAACTAGTCAGTTATAAAATTTTATATTAAAATTAATTTCTGTAATTCATATAGCAATGCTATCATGTATTTTTATGAAATGAATCAATATGCAGATTAAAATCTTAATTGACAGTGTTGTATAACCTATGTGAAAAATTTGAAAAGTGTTTTATTGATACTAATAAATTTGAAGTTATTTTATAATTTATACAATGCTCCTTTGAATTTGGTGCTAAAATTCCACATTGACACAAGCCAGAGAATTTATTTCTCTGGGATATGGTTCTGAAGTGCATATTTGGCTCTGAAATCAAATTAATGCTTCTAAAAAGTATAAAACATTTTAATCAGTGTCAATGTGAATATAAGAAATAGTCTTTGTACTCAAGTTTGTTTTTAGAAAATACAGCTTGGAAAACTTAAGCATGTGAAATTTCAAACAGAAATACTAATACAGAGAGAGAGAGTCTTGCC
This sequence comes from Peromyscus eremicus, assembly GCF_949786415.1. Classification (NCBI taxonomy): domain Eukaryota; kingdom Metazoa; phylum Chordata; class Mammalia; order Rodentia; family Cricetidae; genus Peromyscus; species Peromyscus eremicus. The sequence continues at coordinate 22,412,832 of NC_081425.1, read as the reverse complement.
AAAGTTCTACATTTAGAATATAAATTAGGATGAGCTGTAAATACAAATGATAGAAGATCTCAAAGATAGGAGAAAATGGACTAATGCTTTTGTTGACCAAGTGTTAAATGATAGCATATTGATAATATATTAAAATTGACTTTGCATGTTTATTTTTGCTTTTTTAGTGTTGCTACTAGAAAATTTAAAATAATCTACGTGGGTTGAGAATGTGGCTCAGTGGTAGAGTGGGTCCCCAGCATGTAGAGAGCACTGGGTTTAATTCTCAGCACAAGGTGGGAGAGGAAGGTGGCCTTAGTGTGAGTGTCTAAGTTTTTATCGCTACAATGAAACACCGTGACCAAAAAGCAAGTTGGGGAAACCGCAGAAGCTGGCTCCCCATGGGAGGCCTTACCTTCTTGTAGGAGGGAATTGGGGGATGGGTTGGGGGGAGGCTAGGGAGTGGGATGAGGGAAAAGGGGGATCTGTGATGGGTATCTAAAATGAATTTCTTAACTTAAAAAAAAAAGCAAGTTGGGGATGAAAGGGTTTATTTCAGCCTTACACTTCCAAATTGCTGTTCAACATTGAAGGAAGTCAGGGCAGGAACTCAAACAGGGCAAGAACCTGGAGGGAGGTAAGAGCTGATACAGAAGCCATGGAGGGGTGCTGCTTACTGGCTTGCTCCCCATGGCTGGCTCAGCCTGCTTTCATATAGAACCCAAGACCACTAGCCCAGGCATGGCACTACCCACAGCCGGCTGGGCCCTCCTATATCAATCACTAATTAAGAAAATGCCTTAGAGCTGGATCTGGTAGAGGCATGTCCTCCATTGAGATAATTCTAGCTTGTGTTAAGTTGACATAAGACCAGACGGCATAGTGAGCAACAACAAATATATTTGTCATTGCACAGCAAAGGGCAACTGGAAGGTAGTTATGTAGCTTGTATTAGATGATATGTTTTGATGGGAGCTATGGTGAATGGTTGCTTCTTGTTGCCTTGTTTTTATCCATAAAGCATTCATTTTCTATTGAGACTTTAAGTAAGACGTGGTTTTTCTCACATGAAACGATCACATTCATTCCTCCACATTAAACTTGACAGTTTGGCAGAGAGAATGGAAAGCTGAAGCACATGGATGTTATTATGCTCTTAGAATAAAGAGGCTCAAAAAGCATGTCCCCAATTCTGTACGATGATCCAGGGGCTCCGCCTTTAACAGGAAGTCACGAAGACATCAACATGTGTGAACAAGACTTCATATACAGCTATCATATCTTGAGCAATAGCAAATATCAACTTTTCCCAATGTCCCATGAGCAGCCAGCCCAGGGTAGACTACGAGAAGCTAGAGAAGAGGCTGAATAAACAGAGACAGAAGGAGAAAAGAAGTTGGCCCAAAGCAGAAGCTGGGGACTCAAGCACACTAGCCAAGTATGGCCAGAAAGAAAGCTGGAGTTAATATTAAAACTCACTATAAACCATTCATACTGATACATATTTCATGCAGTTATTACTTATAAAACAAAACCAACAGAGAAATATTGCTCAATAATATGATTTTATATATTCATGGCTTAAATTTTTAACATTTTCATGAAAATCTAAACAGGACAATTACAGAAAGATACAGGGACTGAGTGGTCCCTCCTTGTTGAGGATTAATATGGGTGCCGTGAGAGTGTAAAAGACAGGAATGCCACTAAACAGCTCGCTCCTCTTTAATACTAGGCTGATGTTTGCTTCTGACTGACTATGCTACACCTGGACCCAACACCTTCCCAAAGCAGTGAAGATCCACACATGGTTACTTCAGCACTTGGAATGTGTCTGTCCTAAAGAACAGAAACAGATTGCTAGAGAGGCAAATTTACACTTAACATCCTCAAAGGATTTGCAAAGAAATCGGCCTGAGAATTAGGGATTTGAGGTTGGTGGGAATCTCTGGCTTTCTATGTGTGTGTGTCTCTCTCTGTTTCTCTTTGTATATCTCTGTTTTTCTCTCTGTGTGTGTCTCTGTATCTCTGTATCTCTGTGTATGTCTGTGTGTCTCTGTCTCTCTGTGTCTCCTTTTGTGTCTCTGACTCTCTCTCTCATTCATGCTCAGTCAAAATGCTATTAGTTTCCTATCCTATGTGGTTTCTATAAATAAACATTCTTACCTGGGGGTGGGGCTTACCTGCAGTGATTCCAGGAGGATGTGTGTCATCTGAAAGAAGTTAGTTATACCACCTTTGAAAAAGTTCCCAAGCAGAGTTTTACAGGCTTTTCTCCTTGTCCATCCTTTCCTCCACTCAGTTCCTTGCTAATTTAGAACCACTGGACTAGATAAATCACCCTGGTGCTTCCCAACCAAAACAGTCCTAATTCTGACTCATTGAATCATGAAATAATATAATGGATATGGCACAATATAAAGGATCCCCTGCCCACTGAACTCACTGACATTTGACCCCAAATAGCCTGTAGAGGGTAATGAAGTTCCCATGACTGAGCACTCCCATTTCTATGCCCCCCCCCGAAAAAAAAAATCCTAACTCCTAACTGTTTCACTTTAACTTAGGCAAATCAACTTCACCCACAAACCAGAACCAAATTAGAACATTAAACCTAGCACACCAAAATGCACTACACATTTGCAGAATAAGCACATGGAAAGTACAAAAATCAGTTTTTATTATGAAATTTGTAAGAGCCACTCGCTTCCAATTTGGAACTGTCTTCCTTGTGAATCATTTCCTGCATCCTCCCAGCTGTGCAGGAGGGAGGATCCCAGCCTCCCTGCATAACTCCAGTGGCAAGGAAGGGAGAGGGGCAAACGTTCTGCTCTCATCACACTTTCCTCACTGTATCGACTTCGTATTTCACTTAATGAAGAGTGCACCTGCACGTGCTGTCTTTCTTGAGGACTGGAGGTCAGTTTGCAAATATAACAGGGTAGTCAATGACAGGCAACTCAGCCAATGAGTGTCTTAAGTTTCCCCCTGGTTCTCTTTGGAGTCAGGTGTTGCTTTATTTAAAGTGTTAAATTATTTTGTCTTTTGTTTGAGACTAAAACAACACTAAAAGTTGCACTTTAAAAAATAGTGTCATAGATAAAAGAGATGATCTGCAAAGTTTTGCCAGGCTTTGTGAAAATGTGCTGTGACTGTACAGGTATTTTTTGTTTTTATTCATAATTTCTGTCCTTTTAACTTCCTGCCCAAGGAAGGCCATGGGACTAGAATCCCTTTTCTGCAAGGCAGATCTTAAGACTTTCAATCTCTCTCTGCCTTGGAGGTTGACCATAAAGAAATTCTCTGACCCTCCTTGTCTGGTGGTAGATGTTAAGACTCTGTTTGAGAGAGTATATGGCCTGTGTGTGGAGGAACAAATGCTAGACAGACCAACAGCAGTCTAAACAAAAGAGTCTCGCTAGGTCTCACCACCCAGTCTAATCCCAGTTTATAGACAACGAACTCTCCACAAAGCATGGAGTTCTGAGACAGCTGAGTGTGTGGAGGCTTCTGAAGACAGGTGGGGGACAGCATGGAAGTTCTGAGCCCCTTCACGTGCACAGCCCTGCATGTTTCTTCATATGGAGCCTTTATAATTCTTTCCCAACAAACAAGTGTGTCTATTAACTCTGAGTCATATGGGCAGCTCAAGAAAATTTAGTGTGGAAACATCCCCCCAGACAGAAGCACAAGTAAAACATCCTAGCCTTGTGATTGGCATCAGAAGTGGAGGATGCAGTCTTGGCCACTGTACCCCCAACCCTAGATTGCCCAACATTACAGTTGAATTCGTAGACACCCAGCTAGTGTCCAGTGCAAAACTGCTTACTAGCTTACTGCTGGGGAGAAACTACCATACCTTTTCTAGTTACAGAAGTGTTTGGTGCTATGGGTGTACACTATAGTGGTTATCCATTTTAGTTGAGTTTCATTTTTTTTTTTTACTGCACCTTCAGATGCCAATAGATGAGGTGTCCACCTTAGGAAATTTTAGACCGACAACAAAATGTAGCCCATAAACACAAATGAAAGTAACATTTCCAATCTCTCTTTGCAACAACAGTTTTTAAATTACTGCATCATTCATACTCTTTTTAGATAATAACCACAATAAATTCCAAAGCAAAAGGTGAATATAATAAGTCTATGTGTATCCAAAGTTCCACAGCCAGAAGAGCAGAGCAAAAAGCTTTAACTGTGTTCACGACTTCACCAGCATCTGTATTTCAGACTATAAGCAAATCATGCCCACAGCTATTGTAGAAATTATTACAAACGTTCTTATGAGTGGGATGAAAACAATAGAAGATTAAAACCCACAGACAATGCCATGCTCTGTTATCAAAGATAAATTCCAGGTGTGCATATGTGGTTTATGTCTTCTACTCAAGCATTGTTTGTTTTCTTTGTGCTAACATTTAATATTTTATCATCCAAATAGCATGTGCTTACTGAGAAAAACAAGAAAGTAAAGCACTTTCTATATTATTATCCAAAAAGAATTACCATTAACACTTTCTGTGGACTTTAGAAAGGGAGGGTTAAGAAATGAGGATCAACATTGAACTGATCATATTCTGAAAGATCCTTCCAATAATGGATACTACACCTCTGGGTCCTTGAAGAAATGTGGTAACAAAAGACCTCAAGAACTGGGTAAAACTCTGCTAAGACAGAGCACTGGGATCCCAGAAGATTGGAGGAAAAGGATGAGATTATGTTTGCAAGCTGGTAAGAAAACATATTCACAGGAACCTATGTGTTTTTAAACCTAAACATCCATACAAAATATAAATTCTAATAAATGGCTGGCTTTCTGCTTAGGTTTTTATATGTTGATTAAGATATTGATCCACTTATTAAGCAAACATTTATCAAATGCCTATAATGTACTGGCACTGCAGTTATTAGGTGGAGTAATAACTGCCTAGCTCTCAAGGGTTCCATAGAATAATAAAAGACAATAACTTACAACACAACGTGGTAAACACTATTATTGAGATATGAGCAAAGCATTACGGGAGCCAGATTAATATCACAGAGAAAAACTTCTACTTCCCCTTTCTCCTTCCTGTCTCTTTTCTGCATTGACCACAGGCCAGGAAGGCTCCAGGGGAGAAGAGGATGTAAGATGCTCACCAATGTCAAATGGTTAAGTCCAATGAACACTAATAATGTCATTGATTTGGGACTTAAAAGATCACTGGGGAATCACTCAAAATATTGTTTTTAACATTTCAGCAAATAGGGACTCAGCATGAAGGTACGTTCTGGTGTAGTTTAATGAAAATATTTGCCAATCTCTTACAGTAGTCTACAAAAATAGATGTTGTTCCAACTCTAGCTTTGCTCTCAGGACCTCATTATTCATGCAAAGTGGTGGCTGGGTGAAATGTGCAGCCTAGGTCCCCTCACTGGCTTATAGATTTTGCTTAAGGGAAATAGCTCTGTTTATGTGGGCATGGTGCCAGGCACCACGAATCTCAACCCTCAGGAGGCTGAGGCAGAAAGATCATGGGTTTAGGATAGGTCTGGGCTACAAATGAGATCCTGTCCTGAAACAAGAGCAAAAGGCCCAGTGTCATCTATGGTAGCAAAGGTCTGAGAGGAACTACCTTCGAAAAGACAGACGGGCAATTGCTTCTTGAATTCATTCTGTGACTTTCTGTGTCTGTGTCATCTGACCCCTCTCTCGGGTTAACAAGGCAGGGAGGATGGAGATGGAGAAAATGGTTTTCAGCTCTCCCATTTCTGTCCTCAGGATGAAATAATCCGTCAGCTCCTCCCCATTGTCTTCCACCTGTTCTCCAGGGAAACACATAAAGTTTAAGGTGGGAAACGGGATTTATGGGTCTGGCGCTTGACAAGCACAACAAAGTCACTTGATGGATTTATTCACTCATTAGACTTAACCTGAGTATAATGGCAGCTGCCACCCAATTTTCCTTTTGAAAAACCTCAGATGTGTGGGGCAATCATTGTAGGTCCACCAGCTGCTGATCTGTTTTTACAAAGTGCAGGAGTCGCTATCTAAAACCTATAACCTGTCACACTCTGTCATCCTTGCAGGGATGCAGCCATTATTTAAATAAGACTGTGAATGATTTTTTCCTCTGCAATGGCCTTTTAGGTGGTAATATGTCATTGCAGGCCACTATAAGCTGGTGGTGAGCTCTCGGCATATTAGTTCTGCTCATAATTTGCTGTTTTCAGAAAAGCATGCTGGTAATATAAAAAATATTTTGTCTCTGTTTATGCCTGGCAAAAAAAAAAGAAGAAGAGTCCAAAGAAATATATTGGACATCATTACCTGAATATGAGCTGGGCATTATGGAATGTAGAAAATGTAAAGTAGCCTCACTTACTGCCAGCTAGAATTGATCCTTGATGAGATGTCTCTTTTGAATAGAGGAAGAAAATAATCCCTCACATTTGATTAGTACTCAAGACTTCATAATGCCTTAAAGAGACATGATCTCATTTTGTTTCCACAGCAATGCTTTGCCATGGTCCAGGATGTCATCTCATCGTTATTCACTTTTTACACAGAGAGGAACAGGTTCAGAACACTTTTGGAGACTCACTCAAGGTTACAAAGAGTTCATAAACTGTGAAACAAAACAAACCCAAAATTATACCTTCAGAGCCACTTCTAGGAAAAATCTGCTGCTTTCTGGGGTGGTGTTCCCACCCGTAAATCCTGGAGGCCCATGACTTCCAGACTGGCCTGATCATAGTGACCTCCAGGCCACAAAGGGCTGCACTGCACTGTCTCAAAAACAACAAATGGGGCGGGGGTGTTCTGGCAAGTACCTATAATCCCAGCACTTACAGAGGCAGGAGGATCAGAAGGTTAACATTATCCTCGGTTAAATAAAAAATTTAAGGTCAACCTGGGCTACATGAGACCCTGTCTCAAAAAAAGGCAAGAAGCAAAAATAAACCAAAAAAAAATGCTTTTGAGACTTCCTGGCTTTAAGCTATTTTCTGTAATGAATTCATTTTCAAATGTTTAAAGACATGAGCAGTCAAGTTCAAGAGATGATACGTGGGGCCTGTGAAGTGGTTTAGCTGGTGAAGAAGCTAAGGTCCTACAAACCTAAAGACCTGAGTTCAATCCCTAGAACCCATATCAATGTGGAAGGGAAGAACTGACATTGAAGTTGTCCTCTGACCTCCACATGCACCCACACATACATACATCATACACATACGCAATAATAATACATGTTTAAAGATTACAAGAAAGACAATATCTAAGTTCAGTGTGGTTTTGACAGTTTTCAAGCTATGTCTTAGACTCATCTGGGAAGAGCATAAATATCCTGGTTCCTAAAATCCTGCAGCTCAAGCAAGTCAGATTATCTGCAATGGAGCAGAAACCACCACCTTTGTAATTTCCAACAGATTAGAGAAAGTGTAGCCAAATGAACTCATTCTCAAAACTGCTGTGCATTATAATCCACTGAGAAGCACATCAGATAATAGCCCTTTCTGTTCTCAGATTCTGATGAATTAGATAGCGGTGGACCTCAGACCCCTGAATGTTAACAGGTTCTCCTATTGATTCTGATACACACAAAGTTTGAGCAGCTACAGGATAAGAAAAACCTTCAAGCTGAATGGGTTTGATGGTCATTTCCCATTTGTATGACTCTAAACAGGTGATTTAACCTCCCCAAGCTGCTAAGCTTTGAGATCCTTGTCTTTAAAGAGTTGATAACAGCACCACTGTTCCTTCACAAGTATCTTGATATTGAGGCAACTCCTCTCACAATATAGTAGTTCTCAAAATGTGTTCCCTGGACCAGCACATCATCGTCTGCTTGCCTGCATGCTTCTTCCCAGGTGATTCTAAGTTGTATAAAGACAACATGTGAAACTAACAGCACCTAAAAGAGACTTCTAAGGCCTGTTAGTAATAATAATAATAATAATAATAATAATAATTCACAGCTGGAGATCACATTGCCAAGGAAGAGACGATCCAGTGTCAGAGTTACTACAATAATTATCAACATAAACAGTTTTGTCTGCATGCCCCATTCAGCATTCCTGGTGAATTTTAACCATCTGATTGTATCATTTCCCTCTTGGACATCCTACCCATAGTGCTGATGACCCTTAGTACACAGTCTTACAACCCTCTCCCTGCTTTCTAAACCAGATATGTACATATAACTGGCCCATCTTTTAAAAAAAAAAAACAAATCTTCACATGAGTAATGTTCCTGTCTAGCTCCTGACTCTTGAATGTGTATCTGTTAAGAACAATTGCCTCTTCAGAAAAAAACTACAAAGTAAATTGAGTAGCTCTTTGAAATAGAACTTCTGAGATCCTACTTTGTGCTAGAGTTTTGTAAATGAACAAAATGGACCTCACCCATGACTTCCATTTATTCTAAATCTAAGGGGAGACTAGATGTTAAAATACTCATAAATAGTTAAGTGGCTACATGTGCACAAAATTCTACAAAGGAAAAGACAGTTGTCTTTGCGGATGGTTCTGTGCTGTGGATATCACTGTATAAATAAAATGCTGATTGGCCAGTGGCCAGGCAGGAAGTATAGGCGGGACAAGCAGAGAAGAGAATTCTGGGAAGTGGAAGGCTGAGGCAGAGAGACGCTGCCAGCCTCCACCATGACAAGCAGCATGTGAAGATGCCAGTAAGCCACGAACCACATAGCAAGGTATAGATTTATAGAAATGGGTTAATTTAAGATATAAGAACAGTTAGCAAGAAGCCTGCCATGGCCATACAGTTTGTAAATAATATAAACGTCTGTGTGTTTATTTTATAAGTGGGCTGTTGGACTGCCAGGGTTTGGCAGGACCCGGAGAGAAAACTCCAGCTACAGTTCTAGGGCTTGTGACCTGGTTTGCACAACAGCAATCCATGTGTGCCTTTGGGAGTGACTCCTGAGAAAATTGTGCACATCCTAGGACTGGGTGTATGGGAAATATACAGGACAATGACGTGCAAGGCACAGAGATTACGATGATCCCAGTGAGACTGACAAGTGCAAAGTGACGGGGGTTAAAAAGCACATGGGGCTTCTTCCTATTCCCATGTGGTCTTCATTTATCATGATCTCTTATTCCTTGTTCTCCCTCTCTGTTCTTGATCCAGCTGGGATCTCCTGCTCCCCTAAGCTCTATTTCCCTCGACCCTTGCCCTTCATTACCCCCACTCATGTCCAGGTTGCTCATGTAGATCTCAGCAAAGTGCTAGAGAAGTCCCCAGAAATCCACAAAGATATCTCCACAATAGACTGCTGGCAATGGTCGAGAGAAAGCCCGAACTGACCTACTCTGGTGATAGGATGGCCAAACACCCTAACTGTCGTTCTAGAACTCTCATCCAATGACTGAGGGAACTGGATGCAGAGATCCACATCCAGGCCCCAGGTGGAGCTCCAGGAGTCCAATTGGCGAGAAAGAGGAGGGATTGTATGAGCGAGAATTGTTGAGACCAAGATTGGAAAAAGCACAGGGACAAATAGCCAAACTAATAGAAACACATGAACTATGAACCAATAGCTGAGGAGACCCCAATTGGATCAGGTCCTCTGGATAAGTGAGACAGTTGATTAGCTTGAACTGTTTGGGAGGCACCCAGGCAGTGGGACCAGGACCTGTCCTTAGTGCATGAGCTGGCTGTTTGGAACCTGGTGCTTATGCAGGGACACTTTGCTCAGCCTGGGGAGGAGGGGACTGGACCTGCCTGGACTGAATCTACCAGGTTGAGCTGAATCCCCAGGGAAGTCTTTGCCCTGGAGGAGATCGGAATGGGGGGTGGGCTGGGGGGAGGTGGGGGGCGGGAGGGTGGAGGACAGGGGAATCCATGGCTGATACGTAAAATTAAATTAAATTATAAAATAAAAAAATTTTAAAAAGAAAAGCACATGGTACATTCAGAGGTGGTTTGCATAGGACCAGTCAGAGTTGATGGACACCTGTGCACTGAAACGCATTAACCTCAGGATGAGGTGTGATGATTTACACCAACATGAACTTCAGTCTCTGAATTTCAGAACTCAGGGAGCCCTTGTAGGTCTCACTGCTGAAATTTTATGATATCAAAGGAACTGGATGTGAATAAAGCATATTTTTAAAAACTCATAATATGTTGGAACCCAGAGCTCTAGATCTGACTGAAAATAATTAAAAATTAGACAGAACACCTGGTTAAGAACTATGATGAAGAGTTTAAGGAAAGTAGGTTGGGTTTGTCTTTATAAAGGAAAGACAAGGCATTGGAGAAGGTGCCTATAATTCCAGTACTGAGGAAGGATAAACTCTGAATATAAAGTGAGATCTGGCAGAGAAGGAGGAAGAGAGTGAAAATAAGCAGGATTAGAGGAGGAAGGAGGAACGCAGAGACTGAAAGGGAAGGGAGGAGGAGGAAGGAAAAGAGCTAAATAGGGAGGGGGGAGGAGCAAGGAGGGAAAGAGAAGGAGATGGAAAGAACAGAGAAGAATGAATAATCAGGAAAGGATGAGGAGAAGAATTCAGAAGAAGAAAAGAAACATCTTAGTTCCAGCTTGATGTCTCTATTTCACAGCCAAGGTGTGGCATGTCATCATGCTGATATTTCCTATACACCCAAATAACATCTTATCATCTAGTTCCAGTGAGCAGCCATGAGGAGTGGTAAGAGCCTATGCTGTTTGGGAGCAGCTGAGTTCTCCCTGAGCAACAGCTCACAAGTGAGCGTTCCCCACCTGGCACTGGAGTGTTGGTTGACATACAGTGGCTTCTAAGGAAAGCACTGTCCAGACATGCAGGCTATTGCCCTTCTATCTTTTGAAACTTGTGTTAACTATCTTGTGTTTTTAACTGTTCCACGTGGCTTTCTCATGAACCTTTCCTTTGGGTGATGCACTCTCCTCATGTCCATGTCCCTCTTGGGCCATCACCTTCATCCCCATCTCCACTTGAACCTCTCCATCCCAAATTCTCTCTCTCTCTCTCTCTCTCTCTCTCTCTCTCTCTCACACACACACACACACACACACACACACACACACACACACACATCATTTACGTTCTACTAAGCTCTGTCTCTCCCTTAAAGCACCAACTGCAATGGTCCCTTTCTATTTTTTCCGGCTTCTACATGTACTCTAAACACCCAAATCTAAAGAGTCAAAGATAGGCTCAACATATGAGACAGAGCATCTGAATCTGTCTTTCTGGGCCTGGATTGCCTCATCAAGGTTTTCCCAGTTCTGTCCATTTATCCGCAAATTTCAAATTTTCATTTTGCTTTACAACTGAGTAGAATTTCATTGTATATGTCCCACATTTTTATTGTACATTCATCTGTTGATGGGCATTGTGCTAGTTAGGGTTTCTATTGCTGTGAAGAGACTTTGTGATCACAGCAACTCTAATAAAGGAAAACATTTAATTGAGGCTACCTTACACTTTCAGAGGTTTAGTCCGTTGTTATCATGGCAGGACATGGCAGCATGCAGGCAGACATGGTGCTGGGGAAGGAGCTGAGGTTCTACATCTTGATCTGCAAGCAACAGGAAGTGAACTGTGTTCCACACTGGACATAGCTTGAGCGTAAGAGACCCCGAAGCCCACCCTAACAGTGACACATTTATTGAAACTAGGCCACACCTACTCCAACAAAGCCACACCTCCTAATGGTACCATTCCCTATGGGGGCCATTTTCTTGCAAACCATCACAGGCATTTAAGTTGTTTATTTGTCCTATCTACTTTGAATAGAGCAATGATGAACATGAATGTGCTTGCATCTCTGTTATACGATATAGAGTCCTTTGGGTATATGACCAGGAGTGGTATAGCTGAGTTATACAGTAGTTCCATTTCTAGCTTTCTGAGGAGCTTCCACACTGATTTCCACATTGGCTGCACTAGTCTATATTCCCACCAAGAGTGAAAATGGGGCTCTCCTTTCCTCACAACCTTGCCAACACCTGCTATCATTTTATTTTTTTTTTATGTAACAGCCATTTTGACTTGAATGAAGGGGAATCTTGTAGTCATTTTAATTTGTGTTTCTCTGGTGGCTAATGATCTTCAACACTTTTCAAGTGCTTATTAGCTTTTAATATTGTTTTGAGAACATACTTCTGTTCCCAAATCCATTTTTCATTTGGGTTGTTTAGTTTATTGTTATGTAAGGTTTTTCAGTTCTTTGTATACTCTAGATGGCAATCCTCTGTCAGATATATAGCTGGCAGAGATATTCTTCCATTCTGTAGGCTGCCTTCCCGTTCAGCCTTCACTATTCAGAGACTTCCTACATCTGTGAAGTCCTACTGTTTGCAGATGTTGAAGATATTTCCTGAATGTCCAGAGTCCTGTTTAGGAAGCCCCATGCCTGTATCTTTAATGTGTTCCCTCTTTTCCTCCAGGAGTTTCAGAGTTTAAACCTCCTCCCAGATAGCTAGCCTTTCTTAGTGGCAGAAGGCATCATGGACTATCATAGCTGTGGATCCTATGAACTATAATCCCAACCTGCTGGTCAAGATGTGCCCAATGATGTATAACATTTGTGTGGTGACCAATTGCTCTCAGTTTAAAATTTCGGCCCAATCCAGAAGAAGGGGAAATGCCTGGTATTGTAAACCCCATAAAAACATGTAGCTATGGAGATCATAAGTCTTAGGAGCAAATTTACTAGTTTTGTTTAGCTAAATTGGCATGGCACCAAATGACCTAAGTATTTATGCTTATACTCATGGGCAAACACTACTCTTAGCCTTAGTCAGAAAAGCTTCACTTTGGTGTGAGTGACAGAGAATACAGACACCCAGAGCTGCTCAAGGTATGGAGAATAAATGATAGCTGAATGCTGACCCCTAAACAGGACGTTTATATGACTACCTCTAAGGCTCAGAGAACATAATGGAAGAGGGGCAGATAGATTGAATTGGAAGGCATGGGTAAGGACTGGGAGATTCTGTGTTCAGCACATGACACAGCCACTGCAAACCTGGCTGCCTGCCCTGGCCTGCACAACACTGAGCCTGCCAACGTTAAATCATGGATTGAAGATGTGTAGTGGGTCCCTATGCCTCCCTGCTTAACTATTGGCCACCGATGAATTCTGAGACAGGAACTGTCATTGCCTTCAATTGTGTTCAGAATAGTGAGCCCACCAGCTCCAAGGGATAGTTCCAAACCCACTGCCACACAGACTATTCTAGTTAAAATTAGTGGGGAGGGGTTGGTTTTATTTTTAAAGGCATGAGTGTTGGAAAGGGACTTGGGGGCTAGAATGGGAGGGATATAAGAGAGAGTGGGGGTGAGAACAGGCATGTACACACATTTCTGTTGGCTTTGTGTTTTGGAAAAGCTTTTATATATAAGAAGACGGTCTGTTCTGCTTCAGCTCCATTGAGAACAGAAGGAGTAGTTAAGATTTTAAACAGCAGTGAAAACAGAGATTCAGTGTGAAATATTTTCTTGACATCAACAGATAGAATTGTTTTAGGAATGTTACAAAGGTAGATTTGGGTGGCTCCTGAAGGTGTTGCTAAATTGGTACATTTTCTTATTTTGGAGCTATTTTCCTTGGAAGAATGGTCAACTCTGTAATTCCTTCATAATGTAGTGTTGTCCTAAGAGGGTCATGCCAAGGAAAATAATGAAATTGAAACAATAGTGTCATCTAGTGGAAATCGCAAGAATAGCATTCAATATGCCAATCTAGGATTAAGTAGAACACTATATACTTAAAAATTAAATTATTTTCTGATATCGTCTTCAATTTCTTTCTTTAAGGACTTAAAGTTCTTGTCATACAGGTCTTTCATTTGTTTGGTTAGAGTTATCCCAAGGTATTTTATATTATTTGTGGCTATTGTAAAAGGTAATGTTTCTCTGATTTATTTCTTGGCCCATTTATCATTTGTATATAGAGCTAGGGAAATTCCCAGAAATCCACAAAGATGACCCAAGATTAGACTACTAGCAATAGTGGAGAGGGTGCCTGAACTGGCCTTCCCTGGTAATCAAATTGGTGACTACCTAACTGTCATCATAGACCCTTCATCCAGTGACTGGTGGAAGCAGATGCAGAGATCCACAACCAAGCACCAGGCTGAGCTCCGGGAGTCCAGCCAAAGAGAGGGAAGAGCGATTATATGAGCAAGGGGAGTCAAGATCATTATGGGGAAATCTACAAAGACAACTGAACCAAACTCAAAGGAACTTACAAACTTTAGACCAACAGCTGTAGAACTTTCATGGGACCAGACTAGACTCTGCATATGGGAGACAGTTATGTAGCTTGGTCTGTTTGAGGGGCCCTTGGCAGTGTGATCCTGATCTGTCCCTGTTGCATGAGATGGCTTTCTGGAGCCATTACCTGTGGTCAGACACCTTGCTCACCCTTGATGCAGCGGGGAGAGGCTGGGTCCTGCCTCAACTGAATGTACCAGGCTTTGCTGTTCTCCCTTTTGGAGGAGGGGGGAGGAAGGCTTGGTGGGGGAAGCAGGAAGAGGGATGGGGGGGAATCTGTGATTGGTATGTAAAATGAATTAAAAATTTAAATAAAAAATCAAAATTTTTGCAGAGTTGCCAATTGTTTCAAAATATTTTCTTCATATTCAAGTCTTCACCACACACACTGATGCAAAAGATAGGCCCAAGCCATCGGGCTGGTGGATGGCAAAATCCCCGGGGGAAAAAATTACAGTTTATAATATAATCTGTCAGTTTAAAGAATTAGAATGTTTTCATTAAATTCCTAACGTACACTTTTAACGTATATCATTTGTTTTCCAGATCTGATGTCAAGTAGAAATCTCTGATGCTAAGATGAAAGGTGATTGCTGATTACTAACCAGAATGTGAAAATAGTAACGTGACGTTAGAGTGTCTTCTAGTCCTTTGTAGACTAGGTGACATTCTCAGGCAGTCTCATAGAAAGCATCTTATATGAGCCTTTCTCACAGTAGAATCAAACACCAGCTAAATCCAAACATTGAGCAATTCCTAAATGGATGATCAGTGTCTCATGCTGATTTCGATTACTTGAAAGAGAAAAGGATCTTGGGAGAGTTGAATGTGGTAATGAACATGACTTACATGTAGAAACTACATATGCCAATTATCAGTCAATTGCCTTTCAGCTATTATTCTTTGCCATAATGAAGCTGGATCTTATATTCCTTCTTTGTAGCTTGGATGGTGATGTAATCTAAACTTTGCAGGAAGAGGATGCAGGAAGGACCCAGCAGGAGGAAGTTGTGCCTTTTGTTTCCATGGTACTCCTCTGTATACCTGCATCTGCTGCCTCCTCTAGAGCACCTAGCTGCCAGGAAGCTGGCTCCTGGGATGCTCACTAGCTGACACAGAATAACACTGCCCATGTATGGCTTACCTCCATGCTCAACAGACATCTCTCTGTCAGGTGCCATTGGCCTGGCATCAACTCCTATGTGTCTTCCAAGGGACCCTTTGGGGAGGTTTCACATTTCATAAGACTTTTCCACTCTGTTAAGAGCTGCAGCCATTCTTTCTCCAGTTAAGCACAGCTCTGTGCTTTCTGGGGGAAAGGATAAGGAAGGGAGGATGCCTTTTCTAGGTTTGTCCTTCATTAGGTTTTTTCCCCTGAGCCCGTATATCCTGTACCAGCTATTTTATAGTCTTTAAAGTTCTCTTTACTTCTCACTCTACAATTCCTATTACTTCTCGTTATAGTTAAGAAATCACAGTACCAACTATTCCCTGTACAAATTACTCTGTCTCCTGATTGGACCACAACATAAATGGTAACTAGGGGCACACTGAAGTTTTGTGGGTTCTGAATTTCACATAATATGATATCCACCTAATGCAATGAAATATTGATAGAGAATCTTGGAAGGATCTCATGCAAATGAGGGACCCTGAAACAAAGACAACACAGAAAAGCCTGCCCCAACAGTGGTATTGTTTTTATCATAAAGAGTGTGTGGGGCTCATGGACCTTCCATGGGCTCACGGGATTTGAGAAATGAAGCCAGTTGCCACAGATTGCTGAGACCGTGGTTCTCAACCTGTAGGGTGTGAACCTTTGGGGGTCACATATCAGATATCTTGCATATCAGATATTTATATTACAATTCAATTCATAACTGTAGCAAAATTACAGTTATGCAGTAGCAACAAAATAATTTTATGGTTGGGGGTCACCACAACATGAGGAACTGTGTTAAAGGGTCACAGCATTAGGAAGGTTGGGAACCACTGTACTGAGGGAATATTAAAGTTTAGCTAAGAAGCTGTGTTGTTGTTTTCTTATTTATGTGCAAACTGACCTGCAGTACATCTCACCATGTGATTCTGCGAACAGAAATGTTAGTATAGAGCTGTGTCTCTCTTGCTTAATAAATGTACAAGTCATTCAGTAGGAGCTGAACTAAATAGAATTAAATGATACAAATTCCTGAAATTAGCCAGTGCCCTTCAAATCACACTTTGTGAGTAATTATTCTGGCTATTCAAATCTCTAATGATGAAATCACTTATATAAAATATCTCCCAAATTGAGTTCTATAGACAACAGTCTAGACTGAAAACTGCATGTTAATCTAACAAAGCATCCCAAATCAGAAAAAGATGATGCAGCTTTTCATTGAAGGCAAAACATAGAAGAACCAAACATCCATGAAGTGTTGTGAAATGGATGTTATTTAAATTATATTAGCACTGAAGTTATAGCCACAGTGAGTGCTTTTCCATCCTTTAATCTTCCAAGAAAAAGGAAACCCATTTATTAGAAGATCTAGTCTAGGTTGTTCTGTGAGAGGCAGAAAAACCAGTTTTCTAATATTATTTCTGCCTTTGTTTCATTTCCTGTTGCTGTGATTAAATACCTTGACAAAAGCAACTTGTGAAAAAGGGTTTATTTAGCTCACAATTACAGGCTCCAGTCGTTGTGGTGAAGTTAAAGCAGCGGAAACTTGAAGCACCTGGTCACATCTAATCCAAAGTTAACAGTAAAGAGCACTGTATGCTAGTGCTCAGCTGCCTTCCTCTACTCATACAGTTCAGGGCTCCAAACCCAGGGAATGATGTCACTCACAGTGGATGAGTTCTCCCACAGCAATTAACATAATTTAAATAATCCCTCACAACATTTTCAGAGGTCCTTCTCCTGGGTGATTCTAGATTGTATCAAGTTGACAATTAAAACTCCCCATCTCAACTTCTTGGCTATGTAATTAAGTGCTCTGGACCATTGAGATTTCTTCCATGCACTCACCAAGTCCAACCAGACATCCAGCCAACCAGACAATAGAGAACAATGGTAATCGGAGTTCTAATCTCAGGAATCCCACTTTCTAATTTGTGGGTCCTTCCTCTCTGCACATTTTTCCTCAAAGTAAAACAAATCTTTCTTCCTATCATACATGCATGCCCCTAGAAGCCTCTCACTAAACTTGTGTCATTATGGAGGTTTCTTTCTGTAAGCATGAACAGTGAAATCATGGTAGATAAACTTGATTTATGGTCCCATTTGGAAGGAAGGAAGGAAGAAAGGAAGGAAGGAAGGAAGGAAGGAAGGAAGGAAGGAAGGAAGGAAGGAAGGGTAGGTGAATGGATGGGTACATGGGTGGATGGACAGACAGACAGATGATGGATGGATGAATGGATGAATGAATGGATGAATAGATTTAGAACATGTCCACAATTCTATTTCTCTATCAGCCCATTCCACTTAAATACTGTGGCTCTGCTTCCTTTCCTGTAAGGATCATCTTCCTAGTCAGAACCATAGTGTAAGACCAGAGAAGGAAATGAGGCATGGGACTGAAGGACATGAGTCCATTTCATCTCCATTACTTTCCCAATGTCTCCAGAGTAGAAAGCCATGGAGACTTGGAGGTACAATGGCACTTGGAAGGTTATATTGGGGGATCCATGCAGGGATTCCTTAGCCTTTAATACAACTCTATTGAGACAGAAATTGCACTTTCCCTAATTCATTGTGCTGAGAATGCAAGAAAAAGATACACCATTCAACCCTATAAGTTTATTTAAACCTGAGCATCCAGTTAGACAGCAGTAGGAGTGCACTGTCCTCTCCGGCTTTATTCAAAGTTTTCCTCATAGCTCTGAACAGCTCAAGTCATCAGAAATGTAATAGTCATTCATACTCCACCTTTCTCATGCCTAATCTTTAAATACCCCTCCCTCTGACTCCTTAGATTGCTTATCAGTGGAACCACGGTGAAAGCTCTCTCAACAGAACAAATGTAGAAAACACACACACACACACACACACACACACTCACACACTCACACAAATATTATAAAACTCTTGGAGATGAAGTGATGTAGATTAAGCTGGGACTCCCATGCTTCTTCTCATGGTTTAGGTGTAAAATGTCCCCAACACTTGGTTACCAACTAGTGATGCTGTTTGCAGAGGTTATAAGGTCTTTAGGATGTGGAGCCAATATTAAAAAAGTGGGTTACTTGAGGGTGGAGGGCACCTTGATGTATAGCGTGATATGCCTCTGCTTCCTGACACATTGCTCCAAGAGCAAACAGCTACATTTACTCCAGCTTCTATGGAGCCACCCACTTGCATGTCTTCTCTGTTCTGGCAGGCAGTTTCCACACAAGCTTTGAGCCAAAATAAATCCTTTCTCTTTTAAGATACCTGTTGTCTGGGATTTACACACACAATGGAAAAAGTATGGCAAGGATGTTGAAAGGACCAGTTCGCCAGACAGACCATGCAGAATTTGAGACCCAACCTCCTTGGTTTACTTGATATGTCATTTTGTTTTTCTCATCTGTAAAAGAAAGATAAAATTGTTTTAGTCTATAAAGTTGTTGCAAAAGAATAAATAAATGAAGGGATGAATATAAAACACCATTGCAGCCGGGCGGTGGTTGCGCACGCCTTTAATCCCAGCACTCGGGAGGCAGAGCCAGGCGGATCTCTGTGAGTTCGAGGCCAGCCTGTGCTACAAAGTGAGTTCCAGGAAAGGCGCAAAGCTACACAGAGAAACCTTGTCTCAAAAAAAAAATTTAAAAAAAAATTTTTAAAAATTAAAAAAAAAACACCATTGCTCTAATAAGTTACCCATAGACAATAATTCCGATTGCTACTTTTCATTAGTATTATTATCATAACAAAAGTCTTTCCCTCACCCTTTCAAATCAATAAGAAGTGATGATTTATGACATTTTCAAGAAGTCACATTGTCAAAGCAGAAAGGCCAATTATAATATGTTCTTGGTTACTCTTATTGGTAGTCATAGGTGAGAATTGTTATATTTTGCTTTCTTGGTTCCAATTTATGGATCAAGTCATCAGCAAGCTCCAACTCCAAAGACCCACAGTAACAGCAGGGACAGCTCTATTTAGAGACAGGACAAACTAGACATATCCTACAAACAGCTGCATTTAACGAAGGTGCCTTAGTGATTAGTATATCTCTCCCTTTCTTTCCTTTCCTTGAGAAGAGTCAATTTCCAGATTTTTGTGTGCATGTGATTGCTGATGGTAGTTAAGACAGTACCATGTGTGTGAAGAGATTGAGGTTTGGGATAAAAAAAAAGGGGGGGTCAAGAGTCAGATACATGCTCTCAGAATTTGAAGCCTGTGACTATTCAGGGGGCAAACTAAAAGCACTTTTATTATCTTACTTGCATTATCTCTCTGGTTTCGTGATCTATACTCACACCTACATATGTGCACTGTGCTGATTATTTTTTCAATTGACAAAAGCTGGAATAATCAGGGAAGAGTAATCAGAATGCATTGTAGGCAAATCTGGGGCATTTTCTCAATTAAGGATTGACTATTGATGACAGTGGAATGATTGACCCCTTGTGGGCTGTGACACCCTTGGGCAGGTAGTCCTGCATTACATCAAAAAGCAAACTGAGGAAGCCATGAAGAGCAAGCCAGTAAACAGCATTCCTCCATGGTCTTTGCTTCAGTTCCTGCCTCAGGTTCCTGCCTGGAGTTCTTGTTTTGACTCCTCTTTGTGATAAACTTGAAGCTGTAAAAATGAAATAAACCCTTTCCTCTCCAAGTTGCATTGGTCGTGGAGTTTATCACAGCAGTAGAAGCCAAACTAGGATTTACACACATATAAAGATTCCATTTCCTGGCTATTGTGAGTAATAAGATGTGTGGTATCCCTGTGGGAAGGATCACCTGGATAAATGTCCAGTGGCATAGCTGAGTCTTGTGGTGGATCTATTTTTAGTTTTTTGAGAAACTTCCATTCTTATTCCATAGTGGCAGGACTAATTTACACTCCCACCAGCAGTGCATAAGTATCCTTTTCCACATCTTCATTGGCATTTGTTGTCAATTATTTTCTGCTAATAGTCAGCTACTCTGACTGAGGTAAGATGGAATCTCAAAGAGGTTTTGTTTTTGAGTTTCCCGATGGTTGAGATGCTAAGCATTTCAAAACAATATTTATTGGTCATTTTAAATCACTACACTTTAAAACAAAGGTTTTGATAATAAAAAAAAATCAAGCCCGGTGAGACTCAGCCAGTAAGGGTGCTTGCCACCAAATTTGGTAGCCTGAGTTCAATCCCTGTAACCCACATGGTGGAAGGAGACACCTGACTCCCGCAAGTTGTCCTGTGACATCATAAGTGTGCCATGGCATGCACCCAGCAAAACAAACACACAAAAAATAAACATAATAAAAGTGAATTTGAAAAAAGAATGGTTTATCAGTGTAGTTTTAGAAACTAAAATGAGAAAAATAGTCTTGATTCTTTGACTATGTAGGAAGTCTATCCAGAAGCAAACACCATGACGGTAAGTCTAGCTTTAGGAAAAACGGGAAGAAAATCAAACGTATCAGTGCACCTCTGTTACTGGTACTTCCCTCTCCACTTCACCTTGTGATTTTAAATGTAAGTACTAGGAAAATCCCACTAACTGCTCTAATTGCATGAGCTATAATCGATTTAAACAGTGAATGGTGGTTTCTCTCCCTGAGTATACAATTTACTATAGAAAGGCTAAATGAGGGTTCAGAGAGGACTGAGGCTGAGGAATTATTTGCTAGACAAAATAAAGCACAGATATAAAAAGAAAATTGAGTACATCTGAGCTGCTGAAAGTCAGCATAGAAAATGCTCTCATTTCCTTTTGAAGGGTCCTATTTCAGAGACATCCTTCAGCATAAGAGCAAAAGATGCATTTTAATGGCAATAATTATTTCTGAATAACATCATGTTCTATTGAGATTAACAACTGTGTATTTGCAAATTAACTCAATTTGGGAAGGGAAACAATGTCAGGCTACATAAGGATTCTACTTTGCGAGAAAAAAAAAAAAACATGAATCTCAGCAGCATTTGAATAGCTTGTAGAAAGAGAAAAATCCTTCTCTGGTGTCTGCAAAGCACCATTATTACCATGAAAACTAATTTGCCAACACCAGTCTTATACATTCTAAGGTCCTTCCATGTAATAATAATAACAATAACTCACCCTAAAGCTTCACTTACCCTAATGCATTTGCTCTAGTTTAGGACCTTGAAGGCTCAACAATTTGATTTCATAGAGCACAAACTACAGATTCATTCTTTATGGGTAGATTCACAAAACCTAAGTTCTTAAGACAGATATATCATAGCAGCATTAATCATAATAGCCAAAAGAGCATAAGGAAAACAAGCATCCAAATACAAAGATATTAAAGAATCAAAATGTGGTAGAGGTGTATACTATGGGATAGTAGTCTTTAAAAGAAAGAAAATTCTGGGACCAAACTGGTGCTTCACTGAGTAAAGTGTTTGGTGCACAAGCATGAGAAAATAAATTCAGATCCCCAAATCTGTACAAAGCTGGACACAGTAGTGTGTACCTATAAGCCTAGCACTCCTATGGCAAGACAGGAGCAGTGGCAGAGACATTAGAATCCCCCTAAAAACTCATGGGGCAACTAGTATGATGTACACAGCAATAAACAAGAGATTCTATATCAAACAAGCTAAAAGGTAAGAACCAACACCCATGGTTGTTCTTGAACCTGCACATACATACCATGACACATATTCACCACCATACACACACACACACACACACACACACACACACACGTGGAAACTCTGACATATGCCACAACATAGATGGTGATTGACAAGGGCCAGGCCAGAGTAAGAATGTTTTAATGCAAGAAGAAAAGAATGAAGTGATATGGAGAATGGTTACACAACAATGTAGATGCAATTAATGCCATTGAACCTTACACTTAAAAAGTTAAGACACTAATTTTTATATTGCATATATTTCACCACAATTTTTAAGAGTCAGACTTTCTGTTTTTAATGCATTTAGAAGAACACATTTGTCACAGAGCCTTGGGTATTTGTATTATATACATAGCTTCATATTTCTCTGTGACAGAGAGCAAAGCTGAATGATAAATGGAAAGATGGCTGTAGGGCACAGACTTTAAATAAAGGGAGAGCAATGAGTTGGGTGTCTAGGGCACCAGTCCAACACAGATGGCACAGCGGTCTTACAATGGGGACAGACTTGTCAGAAGGGCCAGACTGCAGGGATTACAGAGGCAAGAACTCCCTGTATTCACATTCACAATACCAACTTGCCAAGGGTCTTGACAAAGGTTCCCTCTAGTGTATCTGCCAAAACCTGCCATGTTTTCTTTCTTCTAAGACTAACCAATTCTTTTGGGATTGACCTAATCTTTTTCTAGATATGCAAATATATTCAATTATATCATAGTAAAGCATTCAGGTCCAGAGGCTATGGTGCCTAGAGAAACCTCACAGATGAAATCAAATCATGTTGATGTCACTTCAAAAATTCTCACACTACCCTTACTTTCAAAGTTTCAGAAGAACTTCATGCTAGTTCCAGGTATTAACCTTTATAGCCCTTCCTCCTGTGATATTTAGTTCAGTTTCTTCTGATTTATAACATTTGTAACTAGGAAGGTTAACACTGCTCTGTACCAAAGAGTCACTAATTATGGCTTGCTAAGAACAATTGAACAGTCTGAACAGATGGCACAAGAATAATAAAGGAGTATGTACAAGGGAAAAAAAGGAGATTATAACAGCATGCATGTGGTCAGGTATTTATGTGCACATTAGACACTATTATCAAAAGCTAGGTGTCACCTAAATTTCCCCTAATGTGTCTTATTAATAGGAAAGACCTGAAGGTATTGTCTGTCATGGGAGGGGAAAACATAAACTCCAGAACAGTGAGTGGCTCTCAACCTTCCTAATGCTGCAACCCTTCAATACAGTTCCTCATGGCATGGTGACCCTCAACCATAAAATTATTTTGTTGCTACTTCATTGCTAGTGACCAGGTCAGAGGAGCAGCAGGTGGCATTTGAAGTTCAAGGTGTCAGCCCACCAGGAGGCAACTCTCTGATGGATCAGTCTTGGTTAGGCAAGGCCACAAGACCCCAGACTCCAGAATGTCTTTAGGTTCTGCTGTCTTCCTCTGGTATCTGGCATGGTATGAATGGATGTGGGGAGATCCCCACTGCCTGTAATGTAGTGTGTTTATCTCATGGAAATACCCCATTCTACTGGGCATTTTTACCTGTAGATTATTATGAAGATGATTTCTTCCTAAACTGTACTGTCTGATTGATAATAATAATGTTAGTTTATGCAGAGTTTTAATGAATAAAAATAAATACAAGAAAGTGTCACACAGATAGAACACATGAGTTTCTTTTGAGGAGCCATATAAACTGTGGCTTAGGTTAATAATTAAGAAAAATAATTGAGTCCTAGTTAACCCAGCTAGCTTAAATGATTTTAATCTTAATGTTGGGAGATGTGTTTACAGGTTTCAAAATGCATCACAGCTGAAACAAAGCTTTCAAAATAACTTAAAGTTAGACTAAGATGTTTCTACCAAATAGCTTTGAGGTTAAAAACCCAAGAAAATAATAAAGTTTTAGAAAGGCATATAGTTGAATGCAGAACTCTTCAAGGTCAGGGAACAAGAACAAAGCATCCCGATTGTGGCTAGCTGATGTACTTTCCTTGCTAGGTTTGGTTGGTGATCAAAGGTGATGATTAAT
Source organism: Peromyscus eremicus (assembly GCF_949786415.1). Taxonomy (NCBI): domain Eukaryota; kingdom Metazoa; phylum Chordata; class Mammalia; order Rodentia; family Cricetidae; genus Peromyscus; species Peromyscus eremicus. Next base: position 22,388,811 of record NC_081425.1, on the reverse strand, counting down.
TCCTTGTGTCCATTTTGCCCTCAATCTCCTTCTATAAGAAACTATTGATGAGTGGGTATACATCCCAAAGATTTAAAGTAGAGCTGACTGTTTTTTTTCCATATATAAAAGTTTAGGTTTGTGATTCAATTAAGGTTCCTTATAAGATTACATTTCAAGATAAGTAATAAAGTAATTGCTCCTTTCTTTGTAAGTATAAACTGCAGCTTGCCAGTAAAAGACCTGACTGAGAAAAATAGCTTGCTTGCCTACATCGTTAATTTATAACACGTTGCTTGAGTATAAATGTATGTGGGTTCTTGGGATAATTTGTTTTTCACCTGTAATATGTAAAAATGTTTAATCATGTAAGGGATATGAAAAACATGCTGTTTTTTACTGTTTATTTTGTATTCATTGTAATCATTCACTTGAAAAACAGAATATAGCCACATTGTAATTTTTATATTGCCTGAAAGATTTTGCTAGGGTATATAAGCCAGAAGAAAAAGAATAAAGATAGCGTTAAAATGGGCTAGAACATCAAGAACAAGAGTTAGAAGGAAAACAGCAAGAATGAGAGAAGGAAATCAGGAAAATAAAAAATAGAGAATGCAAAAGAAGAACAAAGAAAAGGTCCAAAGGAAACCATCAAGAGAGTGTGTGAGTGTCTTTTTCCCTAATCCCCTCAGACAGGAAAACCTTAGTGTGCACCCACATGGTAGATCCCTTTCAAGCCCTGTGCTGCTGGAGCCTGGTCCCCTAGGCAGCAATACTCCATACTGTAATTTTGCGACTGATATGAATTTTAATGTAAATACCTGATGTGCAGGATATCCTCTTCATAGTCACACTTAGGAGAGTATCACTTTATTGTATCAAACAAAATGGTTCATGCCATGAGGTGATAAATTTTCTTATTCCTAACCCATCACTGTGAGAAAAAGAAAATTGGTAACAAAACTGGTAAGCCAGTATGGATGTGAGAAGACTATACCACTAAGAGCACCCTGTGGCCTGGGAGAGTCGTTAAGAGTACTTACTGCTCTTGTAAAAGACCAGGGTTTGGTTTCCAGCACCCATATCAGACAGCCCACAACTGCTTATAACTTCAGTTCCAGGAGATTGGATGCCCTCTTCTGGCACTGTGTACATGTGATGCACATACAGACAATTGGGCACACACACACACACACACACATATAAATAAATAAATAAATAAATTTTACAAAAGACCCCACTACATCCTTCTCCAACTTTTTACAAAATACACTGCAAAGATAGCTAAACAGTGATTGGTAAGGTTAGTATCCTTTTAGTATATTGCAAACATACTTAAAAATAATTTTAAAGAAATATTATGTAAAAGTACACTCATATTGTATCCATCAGTAAGTGCTTTAAATCTTAATTATTTAGAAGCAAACCTAATAGAAAAATTCTGCAATTTTATATCTTCTTCCCATCTTACAAGAGGACCTAAACAATAAAAGGCATAGAGTTGAAGATACCATTCAATGACAGAGTACTAACATGCATGAGGTCTTAGTAGTAGTCTAGGTAGTACCTAGCATGCACGAGGTCTTAGCTTTCATACACAGCACTGGAAACAAAGAGAGGGAAAGAAGAGAGGGAAGGAATGAGGAAGGGAAGGAGGCAGGAAGGATAGGATGGAGGGAGGAAAGAGAGAAATGGGGTGTAGTGCAAGTCTGACAGCTCAACCTCCCTTTTCTTTCTACCACCACGAGTAAAGGCTCATTATGAAGGAAGTTGGAAAGTGGTAACAATATATTTTCCTAATTGTCTTAAATTATATTTGTTGTCCTGGATTCCTTGTTCAGCATTTTCATGTTTAAGTAGCATCAATCCAACCCATGCAGGTTTTGACTTCAAGTCTCTAAGCAAGAGCTTGACCCCCACCCTATTCTACACTGCCCAAAAAAATAACAACAGCAACATTCAGGAAATGTCAGCAACATATTTATTGGAAATGAACTAGACATTACATGACCTGATAGAGAGGTAAAATGACAAAGCAGAACCAACCGGTGTAACATTTTTTTAAATCACAAATGAGAAAGAAAAATCATTTTCACAAGAAAATACTATAACCACATCATCTGAATTGCTGACTTTGAACATTCAGAATATAGTTCACTTTTAACTGAGAAACAGAAAGAAAATATTTCCTTCCCCAGCACGAAGACCTCTCAGCCACCACCTGTGCATCACACCCATAAGGCAATTTCTAACATCAGAAAGTAAGACTGTGCTCCTCTTCATCTTGGTAGGAGAATAAAAGATGCTACAAATGAAGAAATTTTCAGGAGATACAAGCAACTGATCAGCTAATGGCCCTCAACCAAACAGAAAATCTAGAACGAGCACTTCCTAGATTCTAGAAGCTGTATCAACTCTCCTAAGTCATAAGACTTGGTTGTTTGGGGGAGGAAACCCCCTGGATCCAAGGACACCCTGATCCCAAGACTTGCGACATTCAAGTGGGGAACAGTCTAGAAGGGTTTATAGATGCTTGGCATCTACTGATCTGTGTCTTCTGAAATCTTTACATCTTGACCTGTGAGTTACATAATAAAACTTCATCTTCTGTCTAATAAACTCTCTCTGAGGAAAATTATGCCCAAATAACCCATCCGCAAAAAGACAAGGACTGCAAAAGGTGGCGGCAATAAACACTGTTTGGAAAGGCAAAAATGCCGCCTTCATGTTCAGAGGCACCATCGTCAGGGACCGAACGTGCACTGGGAAAATTCCTTTCCATCCACGCACCCAGCATGCATGAACGTTCTCTAATAAGCCATCTATACGTGGCCGAAGCCAGGAGTCCAAATACAGAATTGTACAGGTTTTAACTGGGTTGGAGACATCTCACTTCCCTTCCATTGTGCTTTACACAGTTCGTTCCTAAACATTTCACAGTTCTAAATTTTTCACATGAAAGGGGAAAATGATTAATAAGATGTTCTGTTATTGAGCAAAACATAAAAAAGCAACTCAACACGGTATATCATCTTTGGAAAATCAATCGTCATTTTATTTCCCTATTCTAAACTGAAGGTCACAAGAAGTACGTGGAAAGCTCCCATAATTTTGTGAGAAAATAGCAACCCCTGTCACTTGGTAAATACAGCACCAAGCAACTATTTACCACTGTTGAAGTCACCTAAATAAAAAGGCAAAGAGCTACTATAGACAATTTAGGAGCTTAATTGTGTTTTTGAGGCCTGATATTTTCAGTTTGAATATCAATGCTGGTCTAATCTGCTAGAAAATTAGCAACATTCCTCTTCATCTTGAGGTGGGTGGACTCAGCCACAAGGTCCTGCTTTGTCCCTGTGTCTCAAGCAAAGCCTAACCAGACTCAAGATGAGTGAAGATTTGAGATGCTGGTTATCACACAGTGGGCAGGGCAGAAGGGCCCCACCTTCCTAAGAGACTCCCAGGGGTGAGACTGGCAGCTAGTCATGTCCCTTATATAGACACAGACACATACAGCTACAGAAATGTGTCTGCCTACCACGCTGAGTGAAACATGCTAGTCTTTAGGGGCAGGGGGAAATACATTCATTTTTTTCAAGTATATTTCAATATACAAAGATGTTCTAGATTCGTTTCACTAGAAAAACAAAAAGATATCATGTGTGTCCAAAGGGCAATCTCACTTGAACTCCCCTTTGGTGTGGATTTCATGAAGTTTTGACGGAGAAAGAAAAATTGCTTTGAATACACATCTACCGTTTGATTGGAAAGCATGAATCTTTATGTCCACTTATATATATTTACGTACATAGTTGGCGACAACCAGAAGAAAATACAGTCTGGATGTCTGTGATGGCTTAGGAGTGGAGTGCTCTGAGGAGAGCTACATCACCTACTGATGATCTCAGCACCAGTAGTAGGTGTCCCACCAGATTTCTGGTTGGCATTAAGTCAGCAGTGCACAGTGCCTCCTTCCGGGTATTGTCAGGAAGCGCGATGCTGAGGCCACGTCTGAAACTATGGCTTATTTCCTGTCTTGGCTTTGTCATTACTGGGGTAAGTCAGGTCGCGCAGCAGCAATTCACAGTTGGCCAGCGCCTCTGCTGGTAGCAGCTTACGGATTTGCTCCACTGTCTTTTGATACGCCATCTTATCTTGTTCCAAGGTCCGGATTAAAGCCTTCATTTTGGTCTCTCTGGTTAAAAGAGTTTCTAGGTTGGATTCCAAGGCCTGGATTTTAGCATGAGCTACCTGTTTGTCAATAAAAAAAAAAACCTCCATATTAAAAATTTGAGGAGTCTGGCTCTTTATTACAGTAACAGCCATGTCTTACATTTGTTATTAGATAATTGCATCACATTGGTTAAAAGAATATCATGTGAACAAACACTGAGAAAATGCATTTTTGAGTATATTTCAGTATATAACAATATTTTCTAAAATGGAGTTCATTTTTTCTTTCCTAGAATGCTCAAAAATATAAATATTAGAAACCAAAGATGTAGCTCAGTGATAGAATACTTTTCTATCGTCCAGAAGATCCTAGATTCAAACTTCAGCAACATATTATATATATGTATATATATGTGTATGTGTGTATGTATGTATGTATATATATATTTAACAGACATACATGTACAGGCATATATACATATATATAGATATATATATATGTGTGTGTGTGTGTGTACATACTTTATACTGACATGATTTCTCTCCTGTCACTAATGACAGCAGCAATGAATTACTGTATCATTGCCCCATGATGCTGGGCTCATCACTCATACCCACTGGTGTTCCCCTGTCCTGCCTGACTGAAGGCAGAACAAGGACACCCTTGATGATTTTTTGTTATGTAACTCAATCTATCTCATAGTTTGGGGAGATGCTAGTCTAAGCAACATGAAACTCACTCTGGCAAGCACTCCTTGTATCCCCACTGTCTCATGCATCATAGTTTGAGCACACTGGTGAGGAAAAGCTCATACGTTTAAGAAGGAATCCAAGTGATTGGTCATTTGGGGCAGCCTTGCTCTTTGGTAACAACCCTCCTAGAAGAACCAAGTGGGATGTTAGGAAAACTCCCTTAATCCCTTCCAAGAGCAGCACCTTCAATAACCTAAGACTCTCCCAGGTTTGGTTCCTACAGACATACTTGGAACTCCATTCATTTCAACTGATTGGGAAACTTGATGGTGACTACCTGGAACTATCAACAGAAAGTCTGTAGCAATGAAGGACCATCAGTCATAGGAAACAGGCACAAATGCCTTCCCCAGCAAGAAAAACCTCTGTGGATACTGCAATAATAAAATAATAAGGAACAGTACAGCAACCATTTTTGTTTTGAATAAATTACATTGGCTCACTGATTAATAGAAAAAGATATTTTTAAAAAATTTATTTTGTGTTTATTCACTGGTAATTATTATTATAATTATATATGTTTTATATATATTTTGTATGTATTTATATGTATTATGTATTTAGATCATATATACCCCCTCTTTCTACCTACAACTCCTCTGGACCTCCCCTACGTTCCTTTCTTCACATCTCCTTTACTTTTACATTCTTAACAATTTTCTATGAACCAAAGCTGATGTAAGACAACATGAAAGCCCTCTGTGCACTTGAGCCCCTCATTTTGATTTTTTTTTCCTAGTAGGTCTTTACAGAGGACTTCATAGAGACAGAGTTGCGGACTTCCTAGTTTGGAGCAGGTGCAGCTCTGGAAGTAGATGCAGGAGAGTGGCTAAGAATAAAGGGGCACAAGGAACATCAGCTCCATCTCCAGAGTTCATCTTCCTCAGTGGGTTCAACTGCTGCTACCATACGGGTTTGGTACAGCTGTGCTCCCTCCACACACATACAGGCACCTCACTCACTGCTCATCCCTCAGAGTCCAGCCCAAGCTCACAGAACCACATACCTGTTTCCCTTCGTTTTATTCTTCCTCCCCTGAACTTACCTGAATTATATATAACATCCAATAAAGTGAACCCAAATTCTACTTTGAATTGCTATTCTACTATTTTGTGGGTGTGTGTTTTTCTCCCTCAAGTGGTACTTAAGCTCCTAAGTACATCTGTAGACCTCCAAACACATGAACCTAATGAGATAGCTAGGCTGTTGGTCTTCAGTGGTTCAACCCACACACATATCCTAATTATTCTGAGCAGTTCCATGCAAACAGGGCTCCACGCTCATAGTTGTTACAATCTTTATTTCTGTACCTGGAGTTTTTCTAGAAGGTCCATGTTCTGTCTTTTCAATTGGTTGTTGGCTCTCTCCAGCTTCTCCAGAGATTCGTTATCCTCACAGGCATAGGAAGATTCCAGAAGCTCATCCTGTAGCACATGATATTCTACCTCATAGGCATGTAGCTGTTTAGAAATATCCATTTCAAAAACCTGTTGAGATATGAGTTGGTTAGTTTGGCCTTCAGTATCTACACCAAGATACAGCAGTGTATAATGGCAGACTTCATGATTATTTCCCAGCACTATTGGTAACATTAAAAGACACAAAAATGGGAAAACAGGCCTGGTGATCCATACAAGAACAAATGAGATACAGATCTAACTTTTAGTACATTAGCATACAGAATATTTCTACGCAACTGAAACATCCTAGGAATGAGACCAAGTCACAAGAATAAACTAATGTCCAAGCGTAACTGGCAATCAAGATGACTGTAATCTAGTAACTGTCTCTCAAAATGTTGAGTACCAGGTCAACATTTGTTGTGAAGCAATGATTGTCTGTGCCAGAGAAAATCACTGATGATTAGTAAGCAAAGTTACATAGGGGCATTTGGAATGTATGTGTTAACGGAGCTGAAAGGTCTTAATAAATGGCTTTATTCATTGCTAGTCCTTCTGAGCCTTTCTCAAGATCAGCAATCCATTCCATGGTCAGGAAAGTCCCATTAATTTCATTATTTTGGGTTTTGGGGGGTGTGTGCAGAGATTTACGAGAACATACATGGTTTCAAATCTCAAAAATCATAATATATAACTACTTGACACTCATAGAAGTTATTTCAGCCAGTAGTACACGGCAGTCCATGTCCACAAGCCCCGTACTTGGGAGACAGAAGTGGGGGAAAAGCAAGTTCAAGGCCAACCTGGACTCCACAGTGTGACAATGCTTCAGACAAATCAGAAAGGATATATATATAAAAAAAAACTGACAAATAATAAAATAGAAACAAAAGCCATGCCTGTTAACTTAAAGATTTTAATAATTAGAAACTACTGATTACTATTTACATAGCCTGAATATGAATTATGCTTTGTGGTGCTAAGGATCAAATCCAGGGCTTTGTGCATGCTGGACAAACTAATGCTCAATCACTGAGCTACATCACCATGGTGGCCTTTAATTTGGGATCCCACATCCTCCACTTCCCAAGTAGCTGAGGTCATAGGCCTGGCCCTTCTTATAAATTCTGAAAGAATTGGTGATATTGCAAAAGCTAGTGAACTTCACTTTATTTTCTGGTCATATTGACTCTTCAAGTTCTGACCAAGATCTCACCATTGGTTTCAATTGAAAGGATTCCTGGAAAACCCACTATGCATCACTATAGCATATTTTCTGTGCATATGCAGATAGACAATGTTACAATGCTGATAATTTCATAATCGTCTCATTTCTAAATAAAATGTGCCTAATCAGACAAAAGCAGACCTTAAAGAAAATAGATGTTAGGCAAACTACATTTTTATGAGGAAGAATTTAGTACATGTCAGATCATTTACATCATACCTGGGTAATAATTTTTTCCATTTCAGTGGTATTCATATCAGGTAAGGTGCTTTTGAGAAATTCAACAATATTTTCAAAGTTTTCACACTCCATTATAAGTGCTTCCTGGCTGCTCAGTAAGCTGAGAGCAACCTTAAATATAACTTCAGTTCCCTGAAGAAAAATAATATCTAGAACAAGAGATAAAATTTTCACAATCAAACTTGTGTATCTACTATTGCAAAGAGCATATTCTTTGTTTTGTAACAGTAGAAGAACCAGAAAATATGTAAAAGAAAACTGGTCAAAACTGGTTTTTATTTTTTAAAAAACAAGTTTAACATGACTGACACAAACAGAATGTTGTCTGTTCTTCTTACTTATTAAGGATCTGAGATATGGTTAAGGGAAAAAAGGAGACATTATATATCTGTCTGTCTATGTATTGTTTACAGCTTTTAACGGTAAGTTGAATGGATTCTAGATAAAGTTCAAATAAATTTATCCAACTAACACCTATGTTTTTCTTCACAACAGAACATAACAACAAATCAATGTAATCAACTAGTACTATTCAGATTTTCATAATCCAAAAGCAAATTAGCCAGCTAAGGTGCAATTAGATCTATATTCAGGTAGGAAATTAAAGAGAAAACCTTAGCAAACACACGACCTGTGCAGGCCGGACAGCTGGCAAGATCAGTCCCAATCTCTAACAGGGAACAGACTGCTAGGGAAGGGACATTAGTATCATGAACTCTGACATTAAGAGGCCAAAGCAAGGGAAATAAACATCCTTTCAATTAGACACAAGGACATCTAAAAGGGTTTTTAGGAGGCCCATTATAAGAATCCAAAGCACCAGCGAAAACTCCACTGGAAAAAAGTGGTGTATATCCAACAGGCAAGAAACACCCAGGGATTGCGAGCTCACGCAGTGCAACTGCCTGTTACGTTTCAGCTCCAGCTTTGTCAGAAGATGGTATTAGACCTCCCATTAAAAAGGTACACAAAGCCACAGTACAGAGTATGTATACATAAAATACATATGTGCTCAAAACTCAAGCTTCTCCTAATGTTTTTCTATTTGTTGTAATCTGATTTTCTTCTGAGTTTTATACTAATTTAAAAAAAATGTTAATGACTTCAAATTAGAGAACACTTAATATTTGACCAAAAAAATAAAAAGCTTCAATTTAGCACAGTGTTACATAAAGACGAAGGTTTTTGCCATGGCCTCTAGACAAGTGTGTAAAACCCAGCAGTGGCGGGAGCCCACTCTAGGATACTGAGGTCCACGTCAACATCACTGAATAAGTTTCTAGTGAACAGTAATTGCTGATGTCTTTCCTTTTCTGTTTTTAGATGCTGTGCTGGTCGGCTTTATGTCAACTTGACACAAGCTAGAGCCACTGGGGAAGAGGGAACCTCATTGAGAAAATGCCTCCATAAGACTGTCCGTACGCAAATCTGTAGTATATTTTCCAATGATTGATGATTTATGTGGGAGGGCCTAGTTCACAGAGGATGGTGCCACCCCTGGGCTGGTGGTCCTGAGTGTTAGAAGAAAGCAGACTAAGCAAGCCATGAGGAGCAAGCCAATAACCAACACTTCTCCATGGCCTCTAATTCTACTCATGCCTCAAGTTTCTTGCCTTAACTTCCCTCAGTGATGGACTGTGGTGTGTAAGCTGAAATAAACCCTCTCCTTCCCAAGTTGCCTTTGGTCATGGTGTTTTATCACAGCAACAGAAATCGTAACTAAGACAGATGGGGATCTGTTACATAGCTAACACTGACTCAAACTCATAATCCTCCTGTCTCCGCTTCTCAAAGCGCTCAGATTACAGGCATGCACAGTCACACTCAGCCTCATGTTTTGTTTTTTTAAATGATACTTTGATGAACCCATTTAAGAGCTGTGAATAGATCTCAAGGCCACCAGAAGGCACACAAACCACGCCATACCCTCCTGCTTTTCATTGCCAACACTGTGGTTAGAGCAGGGTAGCTAGCTACTTGACAATGTGCCTGTCTTTATTCAGAGATTTGCGTCTTGGTCATAGTCTTGGGATTGGCTATGGCTCCATCAGTGGCAGTAAATGCAGCCATGTAAGCAATGAGACAGGAACAAGAGCTACATGTTAACAACAGAAAGACTAAGAAATGTCACTAGAAATAGTATCCATAACAGCACAGAAGTTCCTTTCTCTGTATTGTGACAACTCCAAGTGATGAGAGAAAGATGGAAGACCCAGAAAGACAAAACTCTAGAAAAACATGCAGAGTCTGTCCCTGATCCACATCTAAAATCTGTGTTTTCTAGGTTTTCCACACAAATAAATGTAAGAGCCCAATTCTTTTCTACTACATTTGAGTAGTATTTAGGACTCTCCTGGTCCTCTGGGGTCTTCATTGACAATGATCCCAGGGGAGTGGATAACACTGTCCTTATTGGACACAGGCATCACTTACCAAAAACTCTGGCTACAAATCCTAAGGGAAACTGAGAGGCAAAGAGTGTGAGGAACCAGGGTGCAGCATACAGGCTGGGGCTGATCTCATTCTCTTCAAGATGATTGTAGAGTTCCCGGTGGTAATCATGAAGGAGTCTGGACAGCTGGTACATCTGGATCTGCAGTTCACATGGAGAAGAAAAATAAAACTTGTAGAAATCCACATGTGTATACAATATACAACCTTTCAATAACTCACACACATATAGTAAAGTAACATGTCTTTATTTTTTTTTGTTAACTTGAAAGATGATGTTCAAATCCAAGTTCACGAAGTTTAAGGCATAATTCATGTCAGTGCAAATTCAACCACGTCTCATAAGCAAGGGTTTCTACTATGTGTCTGTATGGTATGCATACGTGGAGAGAGCATCATTCTTCCGATAGAAAGTAATTGTTTTTGAGTTTCCTAACAGACTTCCAATATCTCCTCCTGAATGTGAACTTTTTCTTATAAAAAGACATAAATTAATAAAAGTGCATGTTGTAAATTTAAGAATGATTTCCAGAGCATAAACTAAAAAACAAGACAACTCCTGGAGGAAAACGAATCACAAAATGCTGTACTTAAACACTGCGATTCCGTCTGAGCCTTATCTACAACACAAACCTTGGAAACTACATTTCCACACAAACTGTAAAAGGAAGGACTTGGGGCCACAGGAAGTCATGGCTATAAAATGAACAGCTTGGCAGGAGGCAAACACAAAAAAGAAGTTTTGTAATGAGATTATTATCTCAGTAAGTCATATCAAAAAAGAAATCATGCATTTCCCTTAGGCCAGCTCCAGTTTAGAAACTAGACAGGGGGGGCGTTCATCAGTTGGAGAACTAGTATTTTGGAAAGATCAAAAACAAACCTAATTAGCAGAGTAAAAAGAAAGCATATTGATAGAGACGTTCTGTTCTTGTTCAGTTGAGACCATAATGAAGAAACAAATGTTTGCCATTTCATTATTTTCAAGGATCTTATATTCTGCACCTTATGTTCGAAACTTGAGGTTAGGGTATTTCCTCCATTGAAGTAGATTTGGGCAGATATGAAAATGTAAGGGTCCTACAAAGGAAGTTTTAATAATAAAGCCCTACTTGCTAAAAAAAAAAAACAAAAAAAACAAAAAAAACAAAAAAAAAAAAAAAAACAAAAAAAAAACCATTCTTCCATTCTGCAGTGCATTTAACATGGCAAAGCTCCAGCTAGAAGAGACAAAATAAGAGGAAGAGACATGGGAAGGGTGGACAGTAGAAGAGAGGAAAAGGTCACAGGAGACTTCAGAGAACAGATAGAAGGCTTGCACATTCAACACAGAATCAGTAGAGACGGAGTGTGATGAGACAGATGTTGAAGCACAGAGAAGTCGCCCCTTGTTCACAGTTAAGACCACTGAAGCGGACCCTGCAGTGCCCACACTTGAGAGTGAAGCAAGAAATCAGACATCCTCTCAAGGAAGCCAGGCTCACTGGCGTAGGGACCTATGCCATCTTTGAAAACCTTAGAGATCAAACCTTACCGGCATCCTGCTCTAGACAATGAAAAGGTGTCCTGTTTCACTTTCTGAGGAACAGAGTTCAGTGCTCCTATGAGGAGAACATCCCTACTGTCAGGCAGGTAGGAAGGCTGCCAGGCAAGATGTTAGAGCATTTGCATTTCCAAAATTAGAAAGAATAGTATTAGTAATTATAATGATCATTTTTATAATTTTCTTTGAGAATTTCTGACATAGTACGCTGTTGACATCATTGAGACCACTCCCTCATTCCCACAAGAATTTCAACTTGGGTTCACGACCTCTTCTATAATTATTATTGTCACATACATATACACACCCGCCATTTGATGCTGGTTATACGTACATGTCTTTAGGGATTACCACTTCGGACTCTTCTGTGATATTTCCTGAATCATAACGACTATTAATGTACAAATCCAATTTACCTATCCTTATGCTGTGTTAAATTTTTTATTAGGAATTTTTAATAGGAAAAAACATTGCATTTTAAATTTATAACTAAATCTTTCTGCCTGTGGCCCAAAATCACTGTTACATACAGTTTCTCTTCTCTGAAACTTAATAACAAAGAAATTGTTTTCTGAAAACCAGAGTTAATTTAATTCTTTATAGTGATCCCAATGTTTCCTCTCTGATATAAAGTATAAGTAAACTGTTTAGAATAAAACAACATTTAACCTGTTAAGTAGATCTATACACAGCTACCAAGTAGAAATTGGACTGCTATAGTTATATACCTTGGTGAGCACTTTCTGTATGCCTTCCAAAGTACATGGGTATTGAGCAAAATCTCAATTCCTCCCCTAAAACAATGACTAACACCTATCCATATATTTGCCCAAGTTCTAAGACACTGGACCTAGATTTCCTGAACTCTGAACTGTGATTCGGAAATAGCTGGTACTGAGATTTCTGATGAAAGCCTCCTGGACACCCGATTCCTCAAAAGTCATTGCCTCACCTGAAGTGACATCATATCCGGTCGGTACTGCTTGCGGAAGCCCAGGTCGTACATAAGGAACTTCAGCATTTCAAAGGCTTGCTCTTCACTCATGTGCAGAAGCAGGACTCCGGCCACAAAGCTGATGCCCTGACAGTAGCCCACCTCTTTGTCCAGCAAAGAGTAGGCTTTCAGCAGGTTAAAGAGGGACAGCTGTCCTGCCCCAAGCTGGACTGAAAAGTATGGGTGAGTGGGAAACGTCCTCCCTGTGGAAGGGAAGAAGAACCATGCTTAGAAATCAGAGGGGAAACCAGTGCAGTGACCTCTGGGATTGACCAGCACTCTGTCAACCAGGGAGTTGCTGGGAATGTTCATCTAAGAGGCTCCTCTCACTTCTCTCCCTCCTCCCCACTCCTCCCCCTTCCTCCTCCCCTTCCCCCTCACTACCATGTAAGTCCTGTGTTCCACACACATGATACAGAGACGGCCATTTTATGCTAAGCAGCACTGCTTTCTACAAAAGCGATGTCATTCAACAGAAATCTGTCCTCCATGGTATAGCCGAAAGGTGCTACAGAGCAGAACTCAGATTTATTTTGAGTTTGAATCAAGGCAAAGTCTAAATTCATGTAAAGACCACTCTCTAACCAAAATCAAATTCTATAAGGTGTCATTAGTTAAGGCAAAATCTTGGTAATCTACAACCAGATTTACTTTTTATTTTGTGTGTTTGTAATAGGACACTGGAGGGATTGTTTTTGGTTTTATTTTGCACTACATATTTAGTAGTCTATTTAGGAATTCTACTTTTTCAGATAAATTTTATCTCTGTTTCCATAAACCATGTAGACTCCTTTTAAAAATATATATAATATATGCATATATATATATATATATACATACACACACATACATACACACATCCAAAGAAGATAAAGACAATAAAAGTTCAATATGATTTCAAGTAAATTTCTGCCTAAAATTTACCTCTGGATAGAAAATTACCATGGAGACACCAGCAAGCAAACAAACTCAACCCTGCCTTTCTAAAAAGCTGGTACTTGGTATGAACACAGACCCACCCTCCTCACCAAGGCTGTTTATACCAGTTTGGGACTTCCCTTGAGCCACTCAAAAATGAAGGCAATGTGAGCTTCCTTGTCAAATGATTATTTGGGTCAATCAGAATTTGCAAGAGTGTAAGATTTTAAAATGTTTTCTACCGCATATGCTTAAAAGTGCTTTCTGTTTTCCTGTTCTGTTTTTCCAGGAACTGATAAGAAGACTTCTGCAGAGTCAGGGGGAGAAGAGAGAGGAAGCACAGGAGAGGGAGGGAGGAACACAGATGGCCACTAGCAGAGGCAAATAAGCAGTTTTTAAAATTGACAGTCTAATTTCTCCCTTTAATCTTATGCTTAAAAAAAAAGCTATAAATATACTGCATATCCAAGAACTTGATCCTGTCTCCATCTTTGCTGACATTCTTTCCCTGAAACTTCACTCATCATTTCCCTGTTTGTCAGAGACATCTAGACTGCAACACCCCAGCCCTACATCTCATCACCCATTTACCAACACAGTTCCACAGTCTGGCAGGGACCACAGGGAAGGCCAAGTCTAGTTCTCAGTTAACAAAGGATTAGGGGCAAAGCAGCCCGTTGACAACCACAGCCAGGACAATGACTCAAGTGTCCAGTTTCTCTATAACACTTCCACTTTAATTCTATTGGAATCCAAATATATTAATTGAGTTGAGCCATTCCCCGAAGAAAAGTTCTTTATTAATGAAAGGAACAGAGGTCAACGCTAGTTTTTAGCCAGTGATTTTTTTTTTATGCCAATTCCCCTCTTTTCCCCCAGGGACTCAAACAACATATCTGGCCAACTGATGTCTATCAGCCTCGAAAAATATAGATTAAATTGTTAAACACCAATATGAAATATTTAGATACCTCAAAATAGTAAAATATATATGATAATATGCTTTAGAGAAAAAGTGATTTTTTAAAATCATACTATCGGGGGCTGGAGATGTATCTCAGTTAGTAGAGCGCTTGCCTAGCGTGCAGAAAGCCTGGCTTCCATCTCTAGCACCATCTAAACCAGGTGCAGCAGGAGGAATCCATAATCCCAGCTTCAGGGAGATGGAAGGGATCAATTCAAGGTAACTCTTGACTACACAGTGAATTTGAAGTTGGCTAATACCTTGTCTCAAAAAAAAATAAATAAAACCATACTAATTTTACTTTTTATATTAAATTCAGTATTTAAAAGACTGCTTTATGATACTGCCACTGGAAATTCCTCCAAAGACTGGAAATCCTCACCCATCTACACAGAATTAACACAGCTAACTTGTTTCCTATCCCATACAAATGTGTTAACTATTTCTACAGCTTAAGCACTTACTGGATACCTTCTCTTCTTTAGGGGTCCTTGCTGTGGGATGTCCTGTATGTTGTGAATATATGTTGCTATGATTGATTGATAAATAAAACGCTGATTAGCCAGTAGCCAGGCAGAAAGTATAGGATAGGCGGGACAAACAGAGAAGAGGGGTTGGGAGGTGGAAGCTGGAAGAAACGCCAACCTGCCTTCCAGGGAGCAGCATGTAAAGGCAGCAGGTAAAGCCACAGAACATGTGGTGACATATAGATTAACAGAAATGGGCTGAGTATAAGTGTAAGAGCTAGTGAGTGGTAGGCCTGAGCTAATGGACCAGCAGTTTAAATAATATAAGCGTTTGTGTGTTTATTTTATAAGTGGTCTACGGGACTGCTGGGGCTTGGCGGGACCCGGAAAGCAAAACTGTAGTACAGGTCCTAGAAAGTGGCCTCCCCGCTCCTCTTCATAGAGAGCATGATCAGCCCACCTTTTTACCCCTATGGCTGCTTGCTTTCTGATTTGCCCTTATCTAGCCACCCCTGAGTCCCTACTTAGATGACTACAGCATTACTTTTTACAGTGATTGCTAAAAGTTGGTGTTCAGCAATGTCTGAAAGTCTTCAAACTCCTGTTAAATAATTCTTAACCTTTTTAACCTATTTCAAAATCAACATCGATTATGACAGAGTTGCCTGGCTGAGTGGATAGCTCAGTGGAAGAGCACTTGCTTAGCATGCACAAGGCCTTGGGTTTTATCTCCAGCACTATAAACACACACACACACACACACACACACACACACACACACACACACACACACACACATCAGTTGTTCAAAATTCAGTAACTGAGAGCACTCCATAATATGACTGTCATAGTGATTCCCATTTCAGAGGGATAGTTTGGGGATGAATATTCCACTCATGGTTCTTTATTCAGAATATAAGGCCAACTTACCCAGTAGATGCCAACAAACCCTCTTTATCAACGTTACCAACCAACAAACACTAAGATGGCTTTTGCTTTTATAAATGACAATCCACTTCAGAGACATACCCAAATCCACCAGTATGGCATGCTGCTGAGCAGTGAGCTGCTTCAGAAGTTCCTTATAGGAGGTGTCTGGAGGCTGGTGTTTGTTGGGCAATCTGTGCCTCAAGCGGTATTGTAACGCTAGAAACTGCCAAATTTCCCCTCGTCGACTTTTGGGGACCCCTACAATCCAAGAGATGCAAAAGTCAGATCATGAGTGTGGGAATAAAGCCATTAAGCCACAGTAGATGAGCCACGTCTCTCCTTTCTGTACGCCACCCTCAGCTCATGTTCTCCAGTGTACTAACAGGAGCATATTGTAACAAGGCTTCTCCTATAGACCCTTCGCCATTATTATATGTAAATAAATATTTCTGATCAAATGATGGTGATGAGTCAAGTTGGTGAGTCTGCACTATTTTATGGCAACAATTAGAGATTTCTACTAAGGCATGCATCTCTTCTTCAGTAAACAAGAACACCAAGCATCAGAAAAGTTGCAGTAAGTATGAAGGAGTAATAATAAGGTCAGCAATCTTTCTGGGGACAGCATCATCAATTTCTCATCAATCTCATTAGCAGGGTATAGGTGGAAACAGAAACCCATCCATCCACATAGCACTATACTTTCTTTTCTTTATAAGCAAGCTATAAGACAATATTATGTTTGTGCTTCATAAATCAGAAACACTTCCACAGCTTTCCACAAATAAAAAGTTATGAAAATGGTCAATACCTTCCTTAAGGGACGTGTGAATGTCTTCCATGTCACATCTGATTTTAGTTCTGCAATTTAGCAACTTCTTGTCCCATGTGATTAAGACTTCCTTCTGACATGTACCAACTTCTTCATAGTCTAACTTAACTTTTCTAGACTGGAGTTCATCTCTTCTTGCTTGAAAAAGAAAAGAGAAAGAAAGAAAAGCAATGAATCAAAAACCATCCTGTTGTTAACATACAGCATTGTAAATATTGGATGCATTATTAAACTATACCTAATTACTGTCCTCTGGTGGGGAAAAACTTAAAATGTTGAGAAAAAAATGGGGCTGGAGAGATGGCTTAGTGGTTAAAAGGACCCGAGTTCAATTCCCAGCACCCACATGCCAGCTAACAGCCATCTGTAATTCCAGTTCCAGAAGATCAATGCCCTATTACAGCTTACATGGACACTGTGTGCAGGTGATGTCTACACACATTCAGGCAAAACACCCAGGTACATAAAAATAAGGAAAATCTTGTTAAATCTTTTGAGGAAAATGTAGGAAGTTTTCAAATGTTGAGTCATTCCTACAAGAAAACACTTGCAATAACTAAGAACATTTTATTATCTTATACTTAGTAATTTGGCTTTGTATAAAATACAAACCGCAACTGAAGAGATGGCTCTGTGTGTTCAAGATATTTGAACAGCAAGCCTGAACTTGACCCCCTGGGACCCACATAGAGGAAGGAGAGAATCAGCCTTCAAAAGTTGTCCACTGACCTCCATAGTCACACCGTGACATGCACATGCACACACACGCATGTACATGTACACATACACACACACGTGCATGTACACACACACACACACACGCATGTGCATGTACACACACACACACACACACACACACGGGTGTATATGTGTTCAAATAAGTAAATATTAGCTATGCTATAAATTTCAACTCTGGGCAACTATGAAATCCTTAGAAGCAACAGCTTATATTATCTTAAACATTATTAAAGCGGGCTGGAGATGTGGCTTAGTGGTTAAGAACACTGGCTGTTCTTCCAGGGGACTCTTCAAGGACACTGGCATGCATATGGTATATAGAAACACATGCAGGCAAAACGCTCATATACATAAAAATAAAATAAATTTTAAAGCCCCATTAAAGCATTAGTATTTTGTACAGGATGTATATATAAGGCAATACCTCATGCATTAACCTTAAACTGAAAACCATTTTACTGTAATTTTCATGCATCCCTATTACCATTTATAGAGTTATTTAAATTCCTCTTACCACTAGGCTATGTGTTCCTATATTCATCTTTAATAACCTTTTGTTCATTTGAGGTGCTGGGGATTGAACACAAGGCCGTGTGCAGCTAGGCACATGCTCTACCACTGAGATAAATACCCAAGCCTCTACTCTTAATAACCTTAAGAAGGAAAATTCATTTTATTAAAGTCAACACTCATTCACTTTTAATGATGAAAAATTCTCTTTTATTTGGTGATCTAAAACACAAGCCCAGACTCATTAAAGGAAATGTCTACAAAGGCATCCATGGTCTTGACCTGTCTGTGTGTTAAATAACAGATTCCGAAAGAAAAAGGACACAGACATGGGAGTGCACACCCCGTCCTTCTGTATGGTCCCTTCATGGGAATCTGAGGGGTCTCCATTCCCTCAAGCTCCGGGTTCTCCCCTGATCAGCTTACCTTCTGCAACACAAATCTTTGTCAAGCATCCAAAGTCCTCGACAGCACAGAAACAGTAACAGGATGAATGTTACTCTTTACTTAATACAATGGAAACCATCCCCAAATAAATGAAATACCTTAAAATGGACTCTTCTTCAAGTAGGGTGGGAAAGATTCCTATTTAAAAGTCTGGACATACCCAAAAGACAGACCGACTACAAAAATATTCCTCCTGGAGTCCACTAGGTGGCTTTCTAGAGCAGTCCAGCTTTGCTTCTCTGTATTCGCTGGGGGCACGTCTGAGATAATTCTTTCAAAGAAGTAGGTTTGCCAAAGCTAATAACAAACACAACTCTGTATGTACACCACTGCTAACGCTGTGCTCCACAGGGAACTGAGCATCTTTCCTCAGCTATCTCTCCCACTCCCTGCTCTGCCAGTGTGCATCCCAACTAGTCTGAAGAACCTCCTCTATGCTAGCCACGGGCCCTGAGGACAAAATAAGAAGAACATTGATATCTATCCTCCCTCAATCGTTTAATAATAAGGAAATGTTGAGAAATGATTGCCATCAGACTAGAATGTTATCCTTTTTGCTTAAGCTAGGAAGTAAACATGGAGTTGATAAAGCCTCTTCAGAAGAGTTCTTATCATCATCCCTGTCCTTACCGTGTAAAATTATATAGTGTAGCTGACCTCAGGACAGACGTGTAATCATTTATATTAAAACACTCCATCATTTCATACTAACATGCACAGTTGGGAAATATTGTAGAATACTCAAAAAAGCCTTGGAGTTATAATAGGCAGCCCTGTGTTCTAGAATCTGTTCCACTTGTGTGCCATCATGTGGATTCAGGTGAATTCCTTAGAGTCCCCGCACCAGTCACTTACTGGTCTGTAGGATGAAGACTGAGCTAAACAACCTCCAAGGCCATTGTCCATTCAAACAGCCTAAGATTCTAAAACTATCCTTTGATATTTAATATAAGATTTTATTTGAATATACTCTCAACTGAAATATAATCCATGCTTTAAATGTTTAAAAGAATATTAATCATCTTTTTGCCAACTTCCTTTTTATGTTCAGGATACTCAAGATAAAACCAATTGCTGAAAAATATGAATTCCAGTCCCACCAAAAATCTTTGAAAGCTCCAGAGGGAATACTGTGTGTCATACAACTTCTTAAAGCCACATCAGTAGCAGCTAATTGAGTTTTTAACTTTACAGAAAAGACTTATTTCCTAAGGATATTTAGTAACACATGCATTTTCCATTCTGGTAAGAAAATGGCAATAAAAATAAACTAAGTCTTTACAAACTAAATAAGTGGTGCTAAAAAAATTTTTTTAATTAAAAAAACTGAATTGCATGGAGGTACAGTAACAAGGATGTAAGGGCAGAAAACGAACTCAGAATGTGAATGCCTACACTTTTAAAGTGTCTTTTGGAAGACAATGTAACAAAAGCAAGTGAGAGAAAAAAAGCTATTTGTACATCTGCCAGAAACCCGGGAAGTCAAAGGCCCACTTAAGCTAATCATTCATTTCACAGATGGAAAAACAAACCCTTTAGGTGAAGTCATTAGCCCAAAATAATGGTATTTGTATATGTTTTGGATGTGGGTACTGTCTGAGATCTCTTTGTGTGTGGATCTATTGGAACTGAGAAAAATTACATCATCCTTTCAAAGGGCTGAAAAACACATTCTAAAGCATTTAGTATACACAAACTTAACAGTCAATGGCCTTAACCAGCGTACTAGCTCTTATGAATATCAGATTATAAGTTTGGTGATTTGAAAGTTATTTTATATAGAAAAGTAATAAAACCTAGAAACTTAGATTTGGTTATATTTAATTGATGATAGTTAAATTGCATATGACACAAACAAATTTGCTTGAAATAGGCATATTTCTCTCAGAATGAATGAATATACCTGGAAGTTGACAGATTGCATTAAAAAAGGAAAAGTTTTTGTTTTTTCATGTTTCAAAGTTTTTCTTAAGAAATGCACACCCGCTGGGCGGTGGTGGCGCACACCTTTAATCCCAGCACTCGGGAGGCAGAGCCAGGCGGATCTCTGTGAGTTCAAGGCCAGCCTGGTATACTGAGCGAGATCCAGGAAAGGCGCAACGCTACACAGAGAAACCCTGTCTCAGAAAAACCAAAACCAAAACCAAAAAAAAAAAAAAAAAAAAAAAAGAAATGCACACCAATATTAAATTTCAATCCTGGTAAATACAGGGATCCTATGTATCTACACTCTTCATTACATAAAAAGGCTACTGATATTTCAACTTTATTAAATAAAAAGGCAAATATGTTAAACCTTTCTTTCTCAAGCCATAATGCAGAGAGAGAGGGAGAGAGAGAGAGAGAGAGAGAGAGAGAGAGAGAGAGAGAGAGAGAGAGAGAAATAGTGATAACCAACCAATGTTCCAACAGAGTATTATCCACCCAAAAATGAGTGTGTGTGGAGCCCTTAGCAATGCTTGAATGGCTAACCTTCCAGTTTCTGGTTTTCTTTCTCCATCCGAAGCAACAGGATTTGCTGATGTATAGCTTTTTTCCACAGACTCTTCAGTTCCTTTGATTTCTTTTTCTCTTCAGCTTTTTCTGTATCCTCATCACCAGACAAGAATATAACAAGAGGCTCTTCCTCCATGGTGGGAGTCAGAGGGGATAATGGGAGCAGCTCAGTCCTGTCCAGTCCATCTGCAGAGAAGAAGACAGTGAGAGGCATCCCTCAGTGGTCCCCACACGGGGCTGCCCTGCAGCACGCTCACTACTCAGCACCAGCGTCCACACAGAAAGTGCTCGCTCACACACCACTTTCCCAGTAGCTCTGAGTGACTGGAACTAGTGATTTAAGTAGGTTCAGACTGAATTCCCCTTCCAGGTTTCCCTCTTGCAGTGAAACAAAAACACGCCTCAGGTCACCACTTCTTCTTTCCACCCAGAACGACACATGAGCCAGCGACAGCAAAGCAAACCGGCCTTTCCCCAGAAGCTGATACTTCTGCAATTCATAGGTGTGTGTTCTCAGCCTGTGGAACACAGGGCTGGGTGAGTAGGTGGGAGTGATCTCCTGAGGTCTCTGTCTACCAGATGAGTCCCACAGGAACACGGCAGCGAGCAATGCTGGGCCTTTCCACGCTGAGCAACGGATCAAGGCCGTTCTCTCCCGGCATAGTCTCCTTAACTGGCTTGTCCAAGCTGTTTCTCTCCTGATACGCCAGCTGAATACGCCAATTATTTTTCTATTAACAGAATTATCCTATCTCTTAAAACATTTCAATAATGGCTGACATCCAAAAATAATAAGGTGTAGCTCTCTGGGAATAGCATGTAAAATCCTGTCAGGAAGACCTCAAGCTGATTTTCCAACCTCAGATCTCAATCTTACATCCATGACGCCCTTCTTGCTCGGTCCCTCACAATCCTCTGGCCTGAACACTCTCTCAATATGGCTCTAGAACTCTCCCGGGATATGTTTCCCCCAAAGATGAGTGTAAATATTTGATTTTTTTTTTTTCTGTGAAGCCCTCGGACCATCCTAGGCAAAATCAATGTTATCTTCAGCAATGCCAGTTGATTTTGTTTATAAATTCACTGATCTCTGCTCTTAGGCCATTGCTACTCCTATGTCTGTATACTCCTTGACAGCTCAGTACACTTAATCTCTCCTTTCTTGCTTTTAGATAAACGTAGATCATTAACTCCCCTCCCCCGCCTCTCTTTCCCACTGTGATCAGAAAATAAAGTACATATGAAACTCTCTAACATATTTATATACTTTGGCCAAATATACAACTAATGTGTGTGAGTGTTTCCTACGCGCTCCAAATGGATTAATTTTCTCTACAGGGGCAAATTATTTATCAGTGTTACCTGAAGCTTGTTCAATTGCATTATTCAAATGTTATATATGGTTCACTTCCCTATACAGAATTTTCAGAAGGGACTGTATTAAAATCTCCAGTATGCACTATTGGTTTATTTACTTTTCTTCACCATTCTCTTGCAGATCCTTTTCTGGCCCTCAGGTAGACATAATAGAGCATGCTCAGTTTACAGTCACATCTTTTGATTGCTGTTGTTCTGTTTAGGTTTTGCCCTGATTTTTAATGGGTCTAATATATCACAGAAAGCGGCCCATGCTCCCTTCTGGTTGCTATGTGACCAGTGTGATCTTTCCATTTATGTTGTTCAACTTTCCCGTCACTTTGTGTCTGACTCTTGCACAAAGCTTCTCTTGGCTTGCCTTCCGATCTACGGCAGCTCCGTCATCACCATCATTCCCCAGCATTGTAGAATAACATCCAAGTCAGAAACGTCAGTCACTCACACATCCATTCAAGCACGTCCCAGATGTGTAGTCCAATGCGTTACCACGATCACTCAAAAGAAGCTGCTACAGAGCACACAGGGAGCTATGATTCCCCACATTCTTCCAAACCTCTACACATTGAGCATCCCCATTCTCTTCCCTAGGACACTTAGGAGGAGGAATTCTTGACTGACTTCACACACACGGACCTTTTTGCTGCATTGCTGATGAGGACTTGTTCACAGGAGATGCAACCCGGAGGAAAATGCGTTGCCTCCAGGAGATTCTGCGGGGGGTGACAGGGGTCCCTCCAGCACTCAGGGACTCGTTGCTGCAGGTGGATGAGGTCCTTTTTCTCCCTTCTCCATCACTGTGGAACGCCAACAGGAATGTAACTGGTAAGGAAGACACATACTTCACAGAGAAACGGGAGCGCAAGCCATTCCAAAGCTCTGCCTCAGGCAAGCACAAGGCACAGGCAACAAGGAGAGAGGCAACACCAGCCCTCTGGCCACCCAGCCGCCACATCTTGGGGAAAACTGCCATCCAGGCCACAGCCCTGTCACAGAAAGTCGGCTGTTTCTACTCCTTCCTTAAAAGGCAACCAGCCCTGGTTCTAATCTGAGGAACAGCAGTCCTTACGCAGGGAAGGAACTTGTATACTTAATGCAATGCTTAAGTAATGAACTTGTGTACTGCCCAGGAAACAAAACGGATCCCATGTAAGCCATCTGTACAATGCTCAGAAAGACCTCTGCTTACATTCTACGTAGATACAAGATGGTACAGCCCAATGTGACTGTTAAAATTGATAGCTACCAAACATCCAGATCATGGCAGGAAATAACCTGAATACAGGCAGAATGGTCAACCTGAGGGTTATTGTTAAGCTATATATAAATAATTTTAAACAGTTCACCAGCCAGGTATGCCTTTGACACCAGCACTAGGGAGGCAGATGCAGGTGGATCTCTGTGAGTTCCAGGCCAGCTAGAGCTACACAGTGAGACTCTACCTCAAAAAAAAAAAAAAAAAAAAAAAGTTAACTAGGTTTGTATGCAACATGACTTAAAGATGGTTTTGTATGCTGCTGTGCACTGAGATTCCCCATCAGGGAAATAGTGGACAGATATTATCCATCTTAGTTAAACAAACTGACCTAAGATTCCTAACCTTTGGGTGGGAGGAATGTCCCTTCACTGTACCTTGGTGCTCTGTGACACTCACATTTAGAAATTCTCTTCTGTGAGAAGAACTTTGTGTTTAAAGAAAGGAGAACTTCTGCATTTGCTGGGCTATGTGCAAACGAAGGCCAGTGTGACTCAGTTACTGGGAAAACCAACTCTCTTTGCACTTAGAAGACCATGCAATGATGGAAGCTGCTGCTGCTGCTGCTGCTGCTGCTGCTGCTGCTGGTGCTGGTAAAAATCTTTTACTTGCTGACATTCTGTGGTCTCTGATCTGTCCTGCGAGAATGATGACCACAGCAACATTTACAGGTAGTGATGCCCACAAAAGCTAGTCTTCACTCAGAAGCACTACTCAACCAGAAAAGCCGCTGGCTCTCCAGCACCCAGAGGAGCTCAATGGTGCTAAGGCAGTTAGTGTGAGCAGAGAACTTCCATGCTGCCCATTACGTTTTCTCTCATAGTTACTCTGTATATCTGCACTTACGGTGATCAGGAAATGCAGTTGCTACTGCTGCTGCTGCTGCTACTGCTTCCTCCTCCTCTCCCTCCTCCTCTTCCTCCTCCTCCTTTCCCTCCTCCTCCTCCTCTTCCCTCCCCCTCCTCTCCCTCCTCCTCTGCTTCTCCTCTCCCTTCCCTCCCTTTTCCCCTCTTTCTCCTTGTTCTCCACCTCCTAATTTTTCTTGTTTGGCTTTTCCTTTTATTTTGCTTGTCTGTTTGTTTGACTGGCCTCAAACTCTTAATGTAGCCAAGGATGATCTTGAACTTCTGATCCTCCTGTTTCTGCCTCCTGAATGTTACAAGTGTGTACCACCATGCCCAGTTCACATGGTACGGCAGATCAAACTTCAGGGTTTCATGAAAGCTGGGCAAGTACTCAACCAAATGAACTCCATCTCTAGCCTCAAGAACAGTTATTTCTAATCTGGACTTGTCTTCTTAGAAATACTACTTCTGGATTCACTAAATTAAGGGTGACAAATGATGTAAGCATTAGCTAACTTGAATATTGCGAGTGTCGGGTTGTCTTATTTTTGGAAGTAGCTGATTCATACATCTCATATACTCACATCTCCTTTGACATGTATCCTGGTTAAGGTGATAACCTCACTGGTGACCAATGTTCAAAACTCCCTGCAATACTGAAAAGCTTCACCTTTATATCAGCTTGGGGAAGCCATAGTTCAAGTATTTCCCCCTCAGCATTTCTGTTCAAATATTCTCTATGTGTCCTGATGAGTATTCACGGACTACTCCTTATCTTCATGTCTGCAATGCTACCTTGCTGGGGTTACTTGCTAACCACTAGGTTCACAGGCCTATTACTGGCTTCGGGTGGGTAACAGCCAGTGGCAAGAACTCTACCAATAGCCATTCAATACATGAGCATTTTATAAAGCTATGTAGAAGGTCTTAAGTGAAATGGACAAAGAAAATATTGAATGATCTAACAAGTCAGGAATAAATAAAAGATCTACCCCCTTCAAACTCTTCATTGGTCTATCTTACGTCTTTCCAGCACAATGTTCTAGTAGTTGTTTCCAGAAAGAATAGACTGAGCTGTCAACAGCAATCATAGGCATTGACAATGGCAATATTGTTAATCAAAAAACAGCTCTTCTTTTTCCTGTTAGGTATTGTCCCTCATCTAATTTGTAATTTATGTCTCGGACACTCTATAAAATAAATACTGAGTACTGACAGAGCACCTAAGGCAATGCCTTGCAGGCGAATGTTCAACAAACCATATTTTACTTTTTGAATTTTTTTAACATAGTTCTACCAAAACTAGACTAAAACAACCTAAATGATTCTGAACTATGTATACTTTAAGGAAGGAATTAAAACACCTTTTAATACACATCATCCTGAAACCCTTACCTAGAGGCAGCATAGTGAGTGTTTAGAAAAATATTGAAAACAACACTGAATAGAGCTGGTGTCAGTTTCACTGCTGTCTGACAAAGGCAACCCTTGAGGGGACTATGTTATACAGTACCATGGCATTGGTCCACTGGTACACATCTGAAAACTTTGCAGCATCTGGTTTCAAGTCCTGGGATATAAATAAACTGCCAAATGACATATTTTTCATTCACATCTGGAACTGCCAAACTTCAGTGGTTAAAATGTGTGCTAATAATACAGGAAGGAAATGTGTACCTAGTAGAATATGGACCCCTTAACTCAAAGATAAATCCTCACTTTGCAAAAGCAATTTGTTGTTGAGATGAGCTGAAAGCTGCCCTGTTTCATTTAATAAGAGAGGAAATGCATGTAATTGTAAATGCAATTGAAAGGCAGCTTCGAGAAAAAAGCTTAACCAGGCAGTGTGCATGTGCTACTTACAGCAGCTCACTGTCTGGCCAGCATGTGGTCAGAAGTTTGCATGGTGAAAGTGGTCACTTAAGGAATTGAAACTGTATGAAACATTGTACATTGATATACCTATATCCAGACTTGGGATGCGTGATAAAATGTAGGAAGGAGATGAGGGAGAACTTCTTTTTTTTTTAATTTCTCTTGATTTTATTTAGTTTCTCTTGTTCATTAGTTTTCACTTTAATGTTCTTAAACTTAATATTCGGAACAAGTATAACGTCAAAAGTGAAGTTCTGTGGTGTCTACTACAGCAGTGATGATTCTGAGGAAGATTGAGTACACACACCACATACGATGCACTGTTCCGAACAGTTCCAAGTACGGTTGGTTTCATCCTTCTAGTAACTACACGGAGTGGGTGTTGTGATTTCCATTGCTAGTGAGAAGAAACTCTAACTAGAAAATGGCTAAATAGCCTGCTTATTTCTGTGACAATGAGGAATGGAGCCAGAACTCAGAGCCAGGCAGTCCACAGTCCAGACCCTCAAGGCATTATGGTTGACTGTGAAAATGTTTATGACCTTTGTATCAGTTCCTACAAAGCTCTAGGGTCTTCAAAAATGGAGCTGTCAGAGATCCAATGATTGTTGCTCTTTTAGCAGGGGGAAAAATCAGTCTTTAGTTAGCATGAAATCTTTTGATAGGTCCTTTCCAAGCAGAGAGGTAACTTATTCCAGCAGAGAAGTAACTTCAAAGTATCATAAGAGACTTATTTATGTAAATGTCCCACTACTTTGCTTTGCAATAAGTGCAATTCAAACTGTGTATGCTTATTTAAATAGAAGGATGAAGTGAAAGTATCTCAACATGGTAGAATATACATACACGTATGCAAGTATTTTTAAAGTAATCAGACACAGTATATTCCTAATTTCCCTTATTTTCCATATAAGCCCAGGCCACTTCCTTTTGTGACTGAGAATGTAAACATGTGCCCTGTAAAGTGCTTCAATAGGCTATAGTCAGGAAAAGCATTCCGGGCCAGGGCTTCCTCTATCAGAAATTTATGAAATTAAAAATGAATAACTAGGAAGGAAGTCCAGCTTGGAGAGCGTACAACCATTGAGAGGTTGGTATTTTCTTTACATACGTCCTACTACTAGGAACCAATTAATCAAGAACCACAATTCGTGAGCATTGTAAGAAATTTAGAGGGGGGAAATATTCTGTGTGTATCACCACGTGCGCTGAGGAGCTAGCTCCAGGTGCTCTCAACACAGCACTCATTAAACTATGGATACAATGTGATAACTAGTGCTTGAAGATGATGTGTTGATATACCCTCGAGCAAGCAGGTATAGTCCCGAACGAACATCAACTACTGTTAATGCTGGGCTTCTGTGAACACAGAAATTTCACTACACACTTGCTTTCTTTAAGAAGAATCAATCCTCTGGGTATTGCGTGGAATGAAGGTGTGCTGGTAACAGTTATTCTGCTAAGGCAAGAGAGGTCCACTTTGCTCTGAGATAAATTCTCTTGCCAGATTTACAGCATATTCTGCTGAGCAGCAAACTGTCTCCTGGCCCCCCTCCACCTCCTAGCACTCAACAAAAACCAAAATCATAAGGTTCAAGCCCATGAGTACCTGCTGGCAAAATCTTTATCTAAATCCTAGTGCATTACAAGTTGGGAGAAGTAACACCACCTCCTAAGAAGACTGCATGGGACAACAAACGGATGAAACTTTGGTTCTTTCCTACACAACCCACAGTACTCGCTAATTTATAATTGCATCATCAGCACTCCCCGGGTGTGACAGTTCTGGCTTTCAACTGGGCAAACGTGTCACCCTACGGAAAATCTTTACTAACTTAACTACACAGAACGAAGATTCCACCACTCTAGCGGAAATCACTACGCTAGCTGAGTGTGAACCAAATGTGAGAGATTAGTCAGTGGAACAACACACAGGGAAAAAGATCAAGACAAAGGAAGAGTTCTGTACCCTAGACTCTACACGCCAAATGCAGAGAGTGAGGAAATGTTTGTACATTGGGTTTAAAATATCTCTGGGTATGTTCTATGTTTAATCATACCCCCTGAAACATGAGATAAATAAAACCATACCTAGTAAAATATACAACCTCTCCCAGAATCAGTCTAATGCCATGTTTAAAATAAAATGTAGGCTAGACAATGTTCAAAGCCAAAGGACATGAGGCAAAACACTTCTATTAGACTTACAACTTTTGTCTTTTTTCTTTTTTCAGTGCTAGAGCTTAAACTCAGAGCCTTGTCCATGCTAGGCTACTGCTCTGCCACTGAACTACGCTCTTGCTGTTAGACTTTCGATATGGGAGAAATAGTCTCTAAATGATCATACATACAACTAACCCAAAAAAGTGCCATCAGTTATAACTCTCAGAAGACTCTCTTTTTAACTTAGCATTTGTGGACAAATGATTCTCTGAAGATACTTTTGTTTCTTTTCCTGAATAGCTTTTGTTTCTTTCCCTGAATAGTTGCCCATAGTGCAATTTTTATTACAACTACAGAGAAATCAAAGGGTTAAGTTTTGACCGGGAGACGGGCATGTGTTCTCATGAGACTGGTGATGCAGGCAAAGTGTAGAAAGTAGAACAGGCACAGAACAGCTGCTCAGAGTGACATTGGGCTCCATCATTCTAGATGCTTTCCAGAGAAAGTGAGTGATCCTCCAGGAATGGGTATCACCACGGTCATTCTCATCCATAACCAGGAACTTGGTGTTTTCCTGACTGTGGCCAAATGCGATATCTGCAAAGTATTAGCAATGCCTCACAGAAACCAATACGGCAACAGTTATGTTGAGTGGACTATGTCCACCCCCAGTTCCCACTGCATTGGTGTGCTTCCTGAAAGGATGCTCATTTCTCTATCTTCCTAGGACACAAACAAACAAACAAACAAACAAACAAACAAAAGTCCTCATCTGCACATTAGTATCTCTCAACTAGCTAAAATATTGTTGGAACTTTAATTTTAATTGGTATTTTCTTGGAGACCTCAGCTTTAAAGGAATTTCAATACAGAATAGAGTAGAAACAGGACTTGAGCTCTCAATAATATTTTACGTGGCTCTCCATGATCTCTGATTACACCGCAGGGCACATTTCTGTTTACACAGCCCTCAGGGAACGCAGAATGACAGCATGCATTCAGATGACAACCAGAACTGTGTCTTTAATTGAAAGGCTATGCACTAAGAAAGTCTGAAAATGTATGAACGGAAAATGTTTCCAGTGTTAATCACCTTGATTCTGAAGCAGTGTCCTGTCTAGTAACAGGAAAACAAGAACATCATTAGCACAAAGAGAGATCACTGTGCCAAATCAGGACTTAAAATAAAATGCATTTCCATAAGTCATCAATATACCACAGGCAAATTAGTAAATAACTATATTGAAAGTGAATACAAGTGAAGTATAAAATCAAAACTATACTACAAATACTTATCGGAAATACTTTATTGTTTCTCATTAAAATTTTTATAAGAGAATAGAAGTAATGAATATCACTTTTTAAAATAACCATTTACTTTAACCAATTACTTCATTATAAATAATTTCTAAACATAAACTTAAAACTTGAGAAGCAACTCCTCACCAACAAAGAAGTCTGTTGCTGGAAAGAAAATATCGTATTTGGTGAATATACATTATAAAAACATGAATCATCAGGCACAATTATGACTTAGCTACCAAGAAAAATTATGTTAAGCTTTCAAAAACTAATTTTAATTAAGATATTAACTATCCCCTACCTGACAATGAATATTTAGAGATTCATTTTTGCAACTAGTAAGATATTAGGTTTGCAAGTGACAAGGAAATTTCAGCTGGTAATATCATATACTTCCTTCCCTAATCATTATGAATAGTTGAAGATATTATAGTAATTGTAGGTACATGATGTTCTCTCTATAAAAAGTGATAATGAGAGATGTAGAGTTCAGAAGCCACTGAATTAAAACCATCCTCTCAAATGCCATCATTCTTGGGACATACACCCTGATGTACTAAGAGCAAAGGATGTAATATCGGTAATCTACTTACACATAACCTAGTTTGAAGGATATACATATTTATTTGTGCATTGAGAGAGCTTTGTAAATGTACATGTATACAGCAAATGCAACAAATGTTTAAAATTGATTAATCAAGATAAAGATTAAAGGGAATCCTCTAATATTTTGTAATTATCTATAAATTTTATATTATTTCCAAATAGAAAAATATATATTCTCTTCAAGATTGTATTATATTTATGTCTAAGTGAATTGTTAGAAACCTAAGAATATAATTTTGTCCAATACATTTACTGCACAGATACTCATTAATAATCCATATGTATTACAACTGATAATATATACAATAATTGTCACAACAGCACTCTAAAAAACCAAAATCCTATAACTACCTGTCCATTCATAATAGCATAGATGGGCTGGGATATATTAGGAATATACTACATAGCAATAAAACTAAAAATACTGAAGCACACCTAAAGCCAGGAATGTCTCTCAGCAAAGAAGGCAGATACAGAAATAAAGGATGTTCTATCATTCCATTTATAGAGCATCGAAAAGCAGCAAAACTCAGCTCTGCTCTGTGAGGTCAGAAGGCAGTAATGACCCAAGAGATAAGGGCTGCCAGCAGGCTTCTGGTTCCCTTCCACTTATGGCCTGCGGAGTGGTGACATGATGGTGTTCTCTCCCTGGTGAGCCACTTAGGCTGTTAGGGTTGGTGTGCTTTTCAATGAAAACGGTTTGGGGTTTTGTCTTACCCAAACTGTACTTCAGACCTACTGACTCTAGGCTATGAAATTAAAAGAGTTGGGGGGGGGGGGTGGAACTATTCTCTGATTTTTAGAATTTCTCACAATTGAAAATAACATCTAAAAGTACTTATAATCTTCAATGTTCAAGAGATGAGGACTTTCCTACATGTTCAAAAGCAACACTGCAAATGACATAAGCTACTAAATAGTGAAGTTTTCCAACCCCAAACTCCTGTATGTTTGCCTTCTGACGTCAGTCTCCTTCCACGAGCATGAGGTATTGGGGCTATGGGAAGCAACCACAAAAAGTAAAACACACAAATAGGCATGAATTCCTAAAGACAATGACCAAACTCACATTAAACAATGGAAGTAACCTCTGTGTATGTATGGCAACCTCTAAAAAGGTCTATGGCCCACATCTAGTCACTGCTAATCCTTCAGCTTCTTAATGGCTATTTCTAACTGTCATTGGGGTGGGGGGATGCCTGTTTCCTACTTAAGAAAGGAAGCTAGGGTTTCCCTTTATGCTGATTTCAGCTAATGCAGCAGTTAAAGCCTGTGAACAGACTCGCTGAGTGGTCTATTCCTGCGAGAGGACAGTGTTGGAGATACTATGGTGGTGGAGATGCTTGACTACCTAAATTCACTGCATAGTTCATCAACATTATGCTCTTTTGTGGCAAGCTTTCTTAGAAACTCTCCTCACAGTGTTCCCATGCAAACTATTTCATGGGCTTTATGTCATCAGAAATGAAATTATGTTTGAGCACATTGCACTAATTCAAAAGGAAAGTTCACATTCCTAATCATGAATATAATCCAATATGAAGAGTGGGCACATATGGACAAAAGATACTCAGAAATAACTCTAGGATGTATCTAATTTGACTAGATAATGAGACCTATCTACTTAAATGCTAATATTTAGATGATCTTACATCTACAAGACAATAAAAACACAAGAGTATTTGAGAAGGTATCAGTGGCACACTTGCTCGCTGACAGCATGTATTCCTCTACTTGTCTGCAAGGATTGCCAATCATCAAACAAGTAGAAACAGCCAGCATGGTCCATCAACAGGGAAGTAGATAAACTATACTCTATATTAAGCAGAATACTAGACAGTAGTAAAAATGAATGAGTCAAGCTAGAAACAAAAACAGGAAGAAAATTCAGATTGTTAAGCCAACAGCAATTCCTTTAAAAGAGTCTTACAATGCCCCAGAGACTAACAGCATTCCACTTAGTATTTTCACGGCCAATATGATCTCAACTTACACAGACGCAGTTCTCTAAAGCTCACTGTATCTAATTTTGTGAAATGTGGGTGCTGTGATAGTTATGTAAATTTTCTATACCAAGGGCAAAAAACAAAAGAAAAGCTGCAAGGTTCAGATTTCTGTCATGTTCTGAGATTACCTACTGACACTATCCTGAGCCCATTACACAGAGACATATAGTGAGACTCAAAAGCATAAACCTGTCATTGAGAAAAATCAAAGGAATGCCTTGGAGATACTCAATGTACTTACAGATATTGCACCTAACCTGTTAGTAAGCTGTTGTAGTCAGTGGCTTTGGGGTACCAAGAAATACACCCAGAGACTAAAATCATAGATGCAAGACAAAGGAAGGTCTTGTTATTACATGATGATACCAGATCCTATTTCCAACAACACAAAGTTTAGATTCTGGGATGGCAGCAGTGAAGACATTTATTAGATAAAAACTTAATTCAAAAGATATAATCACATCATCAGAAAGCTTTGTAACTACAAGTTGTAATCACTTTTATTAATAAAATTAATTGGAGTCAAAGTCAGTACACTAGAAGCAGATTAGAACAAGCATACAGATGCACACAAGTCACTCTAAAATTAACCAGCCACTTTTTAGTAACATTATCAATGTATCGCTGGAGAAAATGGCGCTTTGCAAAGAGCACACCGATCTCACCTGATTTCATTTTCATACTGTGGGGACAGTCTACCTGAATTCTGGTAAAAGCTTTTCAGGAAAGAGGGGGCAGTGAAGGAAGGGGCAGAGAAGGAAGTGTGAAGGCTTGGAAGGCTGGAGGAAGAATTACTCTCCTTGTACATGCGTCGGGCTGACGGGAGAATGCTGAGTACAGAAAATACAGCAAATTTGTCTTAAAATTTGTATTTTAGCAAAAAAAATCTTCATTTACCAAGAAAAAGCATAGAAATAGGTTCTTGCTATTAATTTACTCTTTGCTTGAAAGGCTGCAAGCTGGAGCTTACACAGAATCCAAAGAGAGGAGCATGCAGTCCTCTACTTAGGGCTACACTGGCAGTCCACCCTTTCACAAATCATATTTCTTAACACTCTGGGAACAAAAAGTATGTTTACATGCAAAAGAGACTTCCGGTCAGGATAGGAAAACACAAACAGTTACAGGAAAACAATTTCCAGAGGGTAAACTGATCATGAATAGTACAAGGATTAACTATTCTAAAGACAACAGATCCCTTCTAAATATTTATGAACAAAATGTTTGGTTGATGTCAATCATCACCCACAGTATCTCTGGCTTACCAAACATTAGATTGGTGTTATTTCCTGTGTGGACTGCAGCACTGTTCATCCAAAGCCCTGAATCTCTCACATGGCTTTTTTTTTTTTCTAAATAAACAGGGGGATTTTAGTGTGGAATGCTTTTACAGAATATAAATGGCACCTTTTTTATACTGATGATGATAGAAATTATTTGAATGCATATGATGCAACATATGGGAAACTTGGGGAAGAATTGAGAGAGAGGTCATTTACAG
Source organism: Peromyscus eremicus (assembly GCF_949786415.1). Classification (NCBI taxonomy): domain Eukaryota; kingdom Metazoa; phylum Chordata; class Mammalia; order Rodentia; family Cricetidae; genus Peromyscus; species Peromyscus eremicus. Next base: position 22,354,821 of record NC_081425.1, on the reverse strand, counting down.
TTCGAAATGATTGGTATCTTTCACTCTTGATGACACTTTGTTCTTGAGGGGAAAGAGATTTATTTATTGTCTTGGGTAAAAATAAGTGAAGTAATTATTTGTAAAATCTTTGTTTTCTTATGAATACTTAATCTCCACACACATACACAAGATCTGAAAACAAATAATTGCTTTGATTTTATTTTGTAATTTTTATTTTGTAATTTTTGTGTGTTTTATAATCTACTGGGTTTTTTGAATTCAAGTCAATCAGAAAACTACAACGAAAATTGTATAGTGAGAGTAAAACATGATGAAAACATGAAAGAAAATCTGATAACATTTCATATTAAAATTGATCTTTTTATAAGATGTTTTACTTTCAGTTGGTTTTATTTATGCCTGTGACCAACACAGATAATCAACCCTGATGTCTACATGAAACACGCAGGGAGGAAAGAGAAACAAAATTAGCTGCCAGACACATGAATCTGAGCTAAATAAGAAGCTCCATACTTCATACCTGACAAGTAATTTTCTTCAATTATTTTTAATACTATTTAAGGTCATTCTAATGGACAATGCCTGCAATTACATAGTCTCCTTTCTAGATACAGGTTTAGACAAAATGTGTAACAGTTATCATACTTAGCTTTAATTCACTATGTAGTAGCATGAAGGGAACTTAGGTAAGTCCTCAGCCTGGCATACTGCAGGCTGATGAGAGGCTCTGGGTCTGACCAATTATGCTGACGACTTCCCCAGAGCCAGCATTAAAAAGACAGGATATAATATGTGCCAGCACACTTTCAGGCAAAATGATTGCATGCCATGTTTTCTCTACTTTTTTCTGAAGCAAACGGTGGAAAGCTTCCATTTATAATGTAAACTTAGAACTTTTTCAGGGTGTATCTTAACCTCACCCATCTTCCCTTAACTCAGTGAAGAAAACAAAACGCATCTCTTACTTCTCTGCTCCTTCTGAACCCTAAAATCTGTCTAAGGCATGAGACACAACCCACACTGACTCCAAAGTGACCCACACAGAATGATATGGTGTCCCATGGTGGGGGACAGGCCAGGACCTACCTGCATTGCTCGCTGGAACTCTGCCTCAGTAGAGGGGACCTTAGGCCATGAGCCCTCCCATCTTGCAAGTTCAGCTTCCTCCTTGAACTTGAAGGTGGGTGGCTGAATGTGTGAGCCCGTCTTCGAAATTGTGGAGAGTCCGAATCCTCCTCGGGGAAGACGTGCCAGGCAGAGGACAGTGGAGAGGCTGGTGGTGTCCCGGGAGGAGAGTCCCCTGGTGAGAAGTCCTACAACACAAACCAGGGAAGGGTCTGCCCCTACCAGGCTCACGACAGACACACAGATACCCAGGGTTCAGTTGTGACAGTGGAGTCCTCTTCCTGACTCATGACAAAACTGTTTTGTTTTTCTTTTTACTCAACCCTGGTGAAGACTAATCAGCTTCACCACATCCCACTGCCGCTGATAAGCAGGTGTCACAGAACATCCGAAAAGATGGGCAGGAAAGCGAAAGGCTGATAAAAGGTACTCTCCCCTGAGGGCTGTGGTAAAAGGCTAGGGCTACTGTACTCTTCCCATTGTTGCCAGAGAGATGAAAAGGGGCCATGACCGAAAAGGGGCAGAGCCTTTGTGCAGGGATCTCCTAACCTTTGCGACCTGAGGCTCGGCATGTTTCCAGTAAAGTCAAAACAATATCACAATGCCTCAGTGCCTGGGGCTTGGAGCAAAGCTTTTGGAAAAATAAATTAAAGCCTGTGAATTATCTTCCTCCACTCTGGATGTTTCTGTCCAGTGGCATGATCCCAGTGGTGAGTTTCTTTTAAAAGACATGAAAAACAGGAAATGAACAAAACGGAGCCCTCTGGAATGCCTCTCCCGCCCGGTGAAGAGCCAACATAAATCTTTCAATCCAGTCAGGTATGCTACGTAAATGAGTACCATGGTAAATAAACCATCCGGCTTGCTGAGCCGGGCTCTGGGTAAGACACATAGCTATTAGGTCTCTGGTGCCAACAAAAGTTTAATAAAAAATATTTCAGTGTTCCTACTAGGACAACAAAGGTTGATCGAGCCCCAAGTTGCCTATTGCAGAAAACAGGAAACAGGAAATCCTCACTAGGGCTGTCTTTGAGACAGAGAGGATGATGTTGCTGCTGAAATGAAGGAAAAACAAAAAAGAGGAAAAGAAGTAACATGGAGAAAGAATAACAAGCTGTGTGTGTATGGGGGCAGGAGGTAATGCCCGGGTGTGTGTGTGTATGTGTGTGTGTGTCTGTGTGTGTTGGGTGTGTGTTTGTGGGGGGAGTGCTAATTAGGTGGTTCCGTTTGTTTTACTTTTAGATCAACAGTTGCTCAAATACTATACTCAAACTATCTGCAGGGCCAAACGTTAGCCAATGAAGGGAGCACCCTGTCCCAAAAGAAGGGAACTTAGCTGGGTGAAAAATAAACTGGTAATACCCAGAATCTTACTTAAAACAACAGAGCATCAAATGTTTATTTCTTAAAGGCCATAAAAAAAAAATCTCACCACAAAATAATTAGGCATGCATGTTTTGCCACAGCTTTGGCTAAGCAGCAGTGTTTGGTGAACTGGGGAGCTATGACTAGATACCTTCTCCGAAGCAAGACTGTTGGACCGTTCAAAGCTGTCCATGCTTCCAAGCCGACCTCTCATCCTGTTAGCTCCCTGTGTGCAGAGAGTACATAGAATCATTACTACTACAACTTGCAGTTGTGCAGGAAAAATACAGAAGGAATTTGAAGTTTTCACTCCACCTAAGCATCAAATTAACCCCCTTGGTTCACTCAAACTTATCAGCTGTCTTAATGGCCATCAAAGCATGCAGTATACAACTCCTCCAAACTCCCATTGTCTCTAACTCAGCTGTTAGATGATCACATGGCACACTGAGGTTTTTGAAGTTATTCTGGCTACAGCCTTAAAGGTTACTCAGCCTCAAGATCAGTGAGAAGCCAGTAACTCTGACCCCACACCAACAATGCAAATGTGAACAGAGCATAAGTCACCAAGCAAGCTATGCATACCTTCCCTACAACATATCACAGACATCACAATTCACATAACAGAATGTAACAAATATGTTAAAATAGAATAATGTAATCCCGGGACTTGGGAGGCTGAGGCAGGAGGATTGAAAATTCCAAGTTTGAGACTGGCATGAGCTTCATAGTGAGTTCAAGACCAGTCTGGGCAAGCTTTGTGTCAAAGTCAGGGCTAAGCCTGTGCAGAAACCAGAGTTCTGCCCTTCATAGCAAAACAAACAAACAAAAAAAAAAAGCCTCTTAAAATTTATTAATTTTGCTTTATTCATTATTCAGCAATACTTGCCAATGCCAATGAATCATTTCACTTTTCGAGATTGGATGTCAGTCAATGTCACTGTTAAGGACTGGTTCTTGGTAGACATCTCAACACAATGTAACAAGACATAACAGATGGCTATCTATTTATTCCTCTCACAATACAGATGAAGAAACTAAGCCAAACGAAGGAGAGAAAACACAAAAGAGGGCTGGGAGGCCCGTCATATCATCCACGGGGTCTTAAGAGGTGGAGCATTAAAAACTTGGGAAGGATCTAAAGGAGTGACCGGGAGCATGGGACAGGAACAGCACCTCTGCAAAACGAAGAGATACACATCTCACAGTATTTACTCTTTTAAATTTTCTCTGCATATATGCTGGGGGATGTCTTTCTGTACGCTGTGAATATATGTTGTTCCAATTGGTTAATAAATAAGCTGCTTTGGCCTATGGCAAGGCAGCTTAGAGGCAGGCAGGAAATCCAAGGAGAAAGACAAGAAAGAGAAAGGTGGAGTCTGGAGAGACATCACCCTGCCTGCCGCCCAAGGAGCAACATGCCAGCAGAAGGGTAAAGCCTCAGAACATGTGGCGAAACATAGATTAATATAAATGGGTTATTTAAGATATAAGAGCTATCGAGCAAGAGACCTGCCACAGGCCATACAGTTTGTAAATAATATTAAGCCTCTGAGTAATTATTTTATAAGCGGCTGCAGGGACAGGAGAAAACTTTCGACTGCAAATACATATTAATAAATATTGTATAGACATATGTGTGGGTGGAAGGAATTAAATTTTATTTTAATCTTTAATCAAAGTAATACCTGTACAAAGTTTCAAGAGTCAAAAAAATTTTTTGAGCATGTTATAAATACACGTGTTTTTTGTTGGGTAACAGAGGCCATAGATGGTGCAGTACAGAGCTGGTATAGGCTTGGGCCCAACGCCACAGAGATAGACAGACAGACAGACACAGAGACTGAGTCCACCCAGCAGGGCAGGCCAGGCAGCATTCTTAGGCCTGTAACTCTTGGTTGGTGGGCAAGAGTCATCTGGGAGTCTGGTCCAGGGCTGGTGGGGCCCCAGACACCTTGGAAGCTCCTTGGTCCAGTCCGATTGAGGTCTTGGATGGTGTTGCAGTGGCACCCAGTCTCAGCTTATGCCATTCAGGGCCTTTCTGCTAAATTCTGGCAGCACGAAGACTGCTCAGTGCATGTCCGAGTTATAGTATTTCAGCTGCATCTGCTCCACCTGGGCCTGTGTCAGCTGCTGCACCAGCTCCCGGAAGACGATGGTTGGGTTTTTGCTACATAGCATGAAGTCAGTCGGGTAGCTTGATAGGTGGGGATGGTGCAGTAGGCATAGCCCACCACAGGGAAGAGGGATTTGCAGAAGTGTCTCATCTCCTTGATGAGGTCCAGGTGCAGCTACTGGCACTCGCCCTGGCAATAGAGGATGCTGTCTTCCTTGAGTGCTGTCTTCATGAGCTGGTAACCAGAAGCCTTGAAGAGGCTCTCAGCAGGGCCTGTTGGGTCTGAGGAATCGGTGATGATGACGTTGAAGGTATCTGTTTCATTCTGTTTCATGAACTCACAGCCATCGCCCACAGAGAGGGTTAGCTTTGAGCTGGAGTAGCTGATGACCATGCCCAGCAGGAACTTCTTAGAGTCTTTCATGACATCCTCATCGATCTCACGCTGGACCACAGAGAGATGCTTCACCACTTCCCGTAGGACCCCTTCATCTCCACCCCTGATGATCAGCATCTTCTGCGGGTTGGGGTTGCTGCAGAGCGGCAGGTTGGCAATCATCTTCTAGTAGGAGAACTGGTCCCTCTCAGTACACTGGATAACACCATCCAGAACCAGCACATTGCGGTAGGTTTTACTACGGAAGACAAGGATGTCTTGGTACCAAGACAACCATGGTGCAGCAGCTGTTCCACCTGCAGCGACAAGTCCTGGCCAGGCCACAGGCTGCAGGTCTCTGGAACCAGCCCTTGAGAATGGTGGTGGGGCCGGATACAGCAGCATTATCAGAGCCCACCTCCATGGTGGGTAGGCCTGGGACTGCAGGCCACATGGAGCCACAGCACAATGGGACCAGCTCTACCCACTGCCCACACTACAACCTAAGAGTCAAATTTTGTTAGCCAATCTTATAAAGAAAAGTTTGGCTCTTACCCTCATCTCTCACACTTTGAACCACACCCCTAAAAGCAAGTCTTGTAATGATTTATATACCATTTATACTGATGTTTCCAGTATTTTGGCTCATAGTATTTTTCCTTAGTCTTTCTGATTCAGACATGATCAGGAAAAAGAAACAAGTATTGTTGCTCCACCACCACCAACACACACACACACACACACACACACACACACACACACACACACACACACACCAGTTAAATCGGTGTTTTCTGCTGTGTTTATTTCGCCTTTGTTAGGACTATTTGCAGCTAAGCTACATAGTTACCATGATTACAACTGATTGTATTTTGTGTCTTGTCTTTTCTTCTTTCAAAGTGTTCATGACCTTTTATTCAGAAATCACAAAATTTACCAACACATCATAGTATGGTCAAACATCACATGATCCACCAATCACAGTCTGCAGCTTTGAGCTCAGCATCAAGATGTTTGTCTCCCTGCCCTGATCTGGGCTCCAGGTCTTCACCATCAACCTAAAATTTTCCTTTGACCCCTGTGGCATTAGAATCACATCTTCCTCCTTTTCAGTTCGCTTCCTCATTTTGGTGGCACACATTCACCAGGTACTTTCTGAGAAAGGGGAGACTGGAATGTAATTCACTTTAATTTACATTTGTGCAAATGTCACTACTCTACGCTTATGTTTCATGAATAGTTCTGTTGGATATTTGGAAACTTTCCTTCCCCATTCTTTGGCCTTGCTCATTGTCCTTTGTTCAACAGTCCAGAGGCTTTGTGACTCTAAAGCGTCTGTCTGTAGTGCTGTCTGCTTTTCGAGTAGCATTCAGAAACTTCTTCCAGTGCCTTGGAGTGAATTTCACTCGGTTGCCCTAACACGTGTGTTCTAAGCCCATGAGATCTAGAAAGTCATGCTCATTAGCTCTGACATATTTTCTTTAATTATTTCTTTGAAAACCTGTGTTTTCCTTGTGGGAGCTCTGACCCTTGACATTTGGATTTCTGAACATATCCTTTAAATTTTTACATTGTTCAATTTTTCCATTGACTTGTCATTTCGTTCTGTTTTCCAGAAGATTATTTTTCTGGCCTTCCATTGAATTTTTGCTTTATGGTTACTACTGAACGTTTTAAGAGCTCTTCCTTACTCTTGGTCAATTGTTTTATACTTGTGGTAGCCTAGCTTGTTTTATAATGTAAATTCTTCTCTTTTTTCTTTTAAGGAGGAAAGATAAAACTTTAATATGCTTTTGAGAAAGGTTGTATCTCAGAGCAACCTGGAGGGCCCAGGTGATGAGGCACACCCCTTGGCAGCAGCATCTGTGTGTGTGTGTGTGTGTGTGTGTGTGTGTGTGTGTGTGTGTGTGTGTGGTGTATGTGTGAGAGAGAGATTTTATTTATTTACTTCTTTTTTCTTTATTCTTCTCAAAGCATACATCCTAACTGCAGCCTTCCCACACTCCCCACCCCCCTCTCCCCAGATCCACTGCTCCTCCAATTTCCTTCAGAAAAGAGCAGGACTCCCAGTGATATTAATGGCATACCCCCCTGAACACACACAACCTCATCGGTAAATTATTCTTACCCATGTTCAGTGTATTAATTATAGTTTTAAATCCCCATAGGCTCCTTATAGACTAACAACTATATCAATAATAAAAGTCACAGCCTTGGACTATGAGTCACAGCTTGGCAATTCTGTGAAGTAGGGTTGATCACTGAGTATAAAGACTATAATTCTGATAGATTATTGTGGCCAAGTTAACTTCACAGCTAGTAAAGGACAGGCAGCAATGTGAACACAGGAAGCACAATTAAAAGTGAGCCCTCTTAGATGCACAGGAAGGAGTAGGGAAGGACTTGCAGATTTGCAGTCTTTTTTGGTTTGAGATGAATGGAGAGATGTTCTCTTGCTGGGTCTCTGGCCAAAGACAAAGGTCAGCTGGTTGCTTCTAGGCCTCTCTGAGCTAGCAGCCCCCTCTCACCCCACCAAAAAAAAAAGGGGGGGGGAATCCTTTTATATTTTTGGTTGTGAGCCTAGATTAATGGCTGAGCCATCTCACTGGCCCCACCCTTTGCTGCTGGAGAGCTGGCCCTGAAGGCATGAGGAGAGGTGGGCCCACTCTTTGCAGCTACCATAGTGAGGGGAGCTGGCCCCACCCCTCACCTGGGCAAAGTGGGAAAGCTGGCCCTGGTGGCATGTGGACTCACCAACTTACCTACCACCCTGGCCCAGATCCAGGGCTTTAAATGGGCCTCACCAACATCTACCCTATCCATGAACTGCTGACACATGAAGGGGACAGTCCTGCAGAACCAAAGCTGCAGAACCTCCATGACACAGGGCAACAACAGGATATCTGAGAGGAATCCAAGTGAGAATCCAGCACTAATAGAATAGCAGAAGCCGGGAGCCCCAGAATAGTCCAATGACTCATTGCAATGAATATTTGCAAGTAAAGCTGTTTGGGCAAAAGGATATACTGTGTGACACACCATGAAATACCATGGCTTCCATGGTGAGATTTTCTTTTTTTCTTTTTGTGGGAAGGTTGCAAGGGCAGAGGGCACATATGGAGGGGGAGGAGATGATTGGGATTGGGGTGCATGATGTGAAATTCACAATGAATCAACAAAAGGGTTTTTTCTTTTCTTCTTTTACTTTTTTATTATTAAGAAATTTTTTTTATTCATTTTACATACCAATCTAAGATCCCCCTCTTCCCTCCTCCCGCCCCCCCCCCAGCCTCCTCTCCCAACCCACTTCTCATTACCCACACAAGAAGGCAAGGCCTCCCATGAGAAGGCACATCCAGTAGAGGCAAGTCCCAGCCCTTCCCCCTGCCTCAAGGCTGCATGAGGTGTTTAAAAGTTTTTAATAAATAATGGTATAATTACAAGAAGAAGAAAAAAAAGGAGTCCGAGAGCCCCTTCTCAGTGATGCCCTCCTGTGGTCGGGCTTTACAGGAGGAAGGTGGAATTATAACTAAAGCAAATTTTCTGAAATGCGCACCACCTCATCAGGGTTCTTTAAGTCCTTCAGTTCTGCATTATGGCAAACAAATGTCTAGTAATAAAATATATTTACAGCTAATAAACTATTGCGTTAGTGTATAGCTGAGACAATCAGTAAAGCTGATTGATGTCTGCTATTTTAGCTGAGGCGTATATGCCAACCTGCCCAGTGTCTCAACAGCTGTCCGTCACACTAGAGAAAGCAGTCATAGAGAGCCAAAACAGTTTCACGAGCAAAACAACTGAAGTCACGTATTTTGTTCATGGTGGTGTTTTATCCTTGACTGTGGGTTTGTTTTCATGTAAAATAAAACAAAGTTACTTTAAAACTAAACTCTACCACAAGCTTTAATTCTCCCACTTCCTCGGAGACACAATGGACACTACTCTAAAGAGAGAAGAATAGGAGAACAATATTCAAAATAAATCACACTTTACACTGCTGAGTATCCTGGAAACTCAAGAGACAGCAGTAAACAACCAGACACCAGGTTTTGTCTGTAACCCTAAACACACAGCTTTCTCAGTTTTACCGCATGACGATTGGGTAACTCTGTGCCAGCCATTTTTCTTAGGCCCACTTTTGAGTGTTAATGAACTGAGCTTCTAAGTAATTCTAACATCTCATAAACAACTACATCTCACTCCGGAAAGCAATTATGACCTACACTCAGGCTGGAGTGAACTTCCTACGACACAACCCAAAACAGGAAAACAGTAAGTTGGGGAACACAAACTTCTTCAGAGCTGTCCCACTTTTATCAGACAGATGGAGCCGCCAGCCTTCGGTTACACTTGAAGCACCCAAGACCTTGTTAGGCCACAACATTTATAGCATTTGGCATCACTCTAGGACACAAAAGCGACAGTATTCACGGAGACCAAAATAGCCCGGCCGTGTCCTTGCTGAGAGCCATAGCAGCGATTCACGGCATGCAGAGGAGCTGCTGCAAAGTCAGCCTGGCAAGGACTGTGCAGAGCACCAAGGTCTAAATGGAGAGGAAGGTCAGCCCTTCAGCTCTCTTGTAAACACCGGGTTTCCAGCCTACGGTGAATACCCACCTCTGATCTACAGTGCGGCCCTTTCACACTGACAACTGAGAACGTAACTCAGAACGTAACTCAGTACTGCAATGCACGTTTGATAAAGGGAGACACTCCAGCTCTGGATTGGGAATGAAGCTGCCCGAGTTCCTAGCCATGCAATGTGTCGGGGCCAAGTCATACTTTCAGGTCCCTGACCACCTATTTGGTCATGCTCATGAAATTGTTACTGAAGACAGTGTTCTGCTCTGGCCGCTGACATTGGCGAACACCAATCCCCTACCTGGGATGGCAGAGCTTCAAGCATCGGGTTTGTCTGGAACGGTAGCTCTCAAACTTAGGTTGTGTCAGCGAGACTTGGGGGGCTTTAAAGTCCACACTACTGGACCTGACTCTAGAATTTCTGATGAAGCAATTCTAAAGTCAGACCAGGCTTCCGTATGACTGACAAGGGCCTAGACCAGTGGTTCTCAACCTATGGGTCGTGACCCCCCTCGAGGTTGCACATTGGCTATTTACATTATAGTGCATAACAGTAACGAAATTACAGTTATGAAGTAGCACTGAAATAATTTTATGGTTGGGGGACACTACAACATGATGGGTTGCAGCATTAGGAAGGGTGAGAACCCCTGGCCTAGACGATTGTAAAGCTGCTCATATGTGCCCATACTTTAAGAATAAATGGCCATCCCAGAGCATGAAAACTCGCAATGGTGAGTTAAGTAGCAAAATTCATGCTGTACATCAGAATCAGGTGTGGAGCTTCTACACCACAGGGGCCTCAGCTCACTGTCTCTCTATTTCAATACAATGAGCTCAGGGTTCAGTTTCTGAAAAGTTGCTAGCATACGATCATGATCAAGGAGACTGGCAAAGAGGTTTGATCCACCTCACTATGTATTCTGTATGTTCTTTTTAAAAAATGAAAGTAAAAGATTGCCCATGTTCCAATGGGTAACCCTACCATTCATGCATTAACTGGACATGGTGGGATATAAACATAGATCCACAGTAATGAAAAAGCCCCACTAACTTCTAAACCCAGCTTTCTATAACCATTATTTTAAACTGAGCTCTTACAATGATTTTTCTCAAGAGACCCTAATTGTGTGCATCTTAAATAAACTTGAAAATGACAAGATAATTTATAAGCAAATTGACTGTGAGTTTATAGTGGGCTGTTTGGTTTCTGCTAAGCTATTAGGCATGTTCACTCTGGAGAATGCTGGTCAGGATCTTGTTATCATGTACTCCCCTACAGGGCAAGAGCATCAAGGTTCGTGTTATTGAAGTCATGCTTCCACAGTGGTACATGACCAGAGAGGAGCATAATAGTGATTTTGAGTGTGTTGCTATTCATCTTCCTTGGTGGCATAACTCAGTAAAACGGTTATAATGGAGGCCTTATAATGGGGAGCTCCTCATGTTAGTGAATTACACCCCCCAAAAAAACCTGCTACCTGGAATGGCCTAGGCTGGATGGATAGACAGATAGACAGACAGACAGACAGACAATATATAGATAAATAGATGATAGATAAACTGATATATATACATACATATGTATGTACATGCATGGCATAGTCATATAATAGTTCAGAGCTAATTGCTAAATGACACATATGACATTCTTTTACAGTAACAACAGCCAGGCTAGGCAGTGCTTTCAGCAGCGTCGTGTATAATAAGTTCACATACTGCTCATCAAATCCCTAGGCAATGGGTATGCCACTGCCCTCGCTCCCCAGGGCACGCTGAAGTAGAATAAAAGGAAAGAACTTTACTCCTTGGGTCTTCTTCTGTTTTCTGTTGTTAATAACACCATGCCATGGGGCAGGTCACTAACAAAGAAAAGTTTACTTTGGACTCACAATTCTAGTTCAAGGTCAAGAGGTCACATCCAGTTTTGACCTTCCTGCTATCAATGTGGTGAGGTGATTCAGAGCATCACATGGTGAGAGAGGAAGCGTAACAAACCTGGCCAAGCTGGCTGTGACAGCAGCCCCGCTTTACAGCTAACCTATTAACCCATCTGTCAACTAGTCATGTGAAGGTTAATCACCTCGTTAAGATGTCCCCTCCTATTCTTTCCTTGTAGAGGTTACATTCCACCATGAGTTTTGGATGAGATAAACCATAGCCCCTCATAATAGCAGGTAGTCGAGGTTCTGACCAGCATGAGCAAAGTGATAGGCTGGAGTCCTTGTCATCTGCCATGACGAACATAGTGCCACTTCTGGGTTGCAACAGCCACAGAGGCCATGCCCGAGTCTAATGAGGGAACATGTCAAACACAAACACAAGCTGAGGGAAAACACATAATACAGCAAGCCAGCTGAATTCAGGAGTGTCACAGTCCAGAAAACAAGGGAAGTCTGATAACAGGTATAGCCAACCTGTAGGCCATGGACAACACACAACCAACGACAGCCATGAATGTGGCCCAACACTATCTGCCATGTAGAAACCAAACTCCGGAAATTAGATGTCACCCAACTAGGCTTATTATCAAGTGTGTACAGGAAAACTGCCCCCCAGGTTCTCTTGATGGACAAAGCCAGGGGCAATATATAACATGTACATTTGTGTGCACATGTACACACACAGACAGAGTTTCATGTTGATAAGTCTAAGTTAAATCCAACAAAAGAGAGTTCCTTCTGGGTTCCTCCTTTTTCCTCTTTGCAGTTCCCTTCGCTCCTGGATGTCATGACCATCCTCTGACTGTGTCCATTCCCCTGTATGTGGCCAAGCACTCTCTTCACCCCACTGAGGCTACTATACTCCCTCTGGAATCAGCACCCTCAGCCTGCTCAGACTCTACCTCCAGACATAAGGCACCTCTCTCTGTGAATGCTCGCCCCTCCCCTCTGTCTCGCATACCCAACCAGACTTCCCTTACAGGCTATGCCCTCCTCCACCACCCAGGCTCCCCAGACTAGGAACCTCCTCTCCTGGCAGCTACCTCCTGTAGGTTGGCTCTTGCACCACACAGGCAACACTCACGTCCTAAACGTGGCACCCCGGCCTCAAGACCTTATGATTCAGAAAGAGAAAACTGAAGAGCAAGGGGAAACATTTTGCTAACATTTAAATGAAATATATAAATTTACTAAATTGGATACAAAATTTTCTATTTCTTCATACTGTTTTTATCATTTTCTATCAGCCTCTAATAATGGATAAAAGAAAGGCAGACATTTTTGAAAACATTATGAGATAGAGAACTATTGAAAATTCTATAGAACTGTACATCAGGATTGATTTCCTCCTATCTATACACACGTCTCTAGGTAGAAATCTCTGTGGCTTGACCAGATATCAGAGACTGGAGAACAAACGTAGTCCTTTAGAAGGAAACTTGTTTATAATACTTTAAGACACAGTGCTGCTATGTCGCCCAGGCTGGCGACCATCTGCAGTCTTGCCTCTGCATCTCAAGTGCAGGGATTACAAGATTATCTTAATGCAGTGTTAATGAAATTAAAGTTATCTTAACAGGTTCCTCATCACCACCACTGGGACATCTTCAGTGAGATGAAGCGGAAAACAGATGTGTTTACCTAAGATAGCCCAGTTCAATCTTACCCTAGAGAAGATATTTTCCAAGGAGGAAGTTAAGGATCTCTTCGCTTTGTTCTTCAGAATGTCAAGCTTGAACCTCCCACCACTTGTCGAATTTTCTGGGATTGTACTATTTGAAATAATCTAGAAAAGGAAAAACAGCAAAGTTATAGTGTAGACACACTCGAGGTTAGATGAGGCTTTAAATGAAGGCTAAGGAGTAAGCCATTAAAAAAATGCAAGCAACCTTCAGGAGCTCAATTAAGAAGTAATGATTTATGTTCCACACTATGAACACAGAGATTATAAGGAAAAGAGTTTACTACTATAAGTAATAAAAAAGACAGAAATAAAACCTTTTCTCCATGCCTTTCCATTTCACTCACATATTTCCACTTCATTTACCAAAAATTAAACTCAGGATGATAATTTTTCAACTGTCTTCCAGCTGGCTACCACCATCCCTTTCCAAGGTGTCTGTTTTGTGTCCCAGTTAGAGGGGAAAATAAGTTCCAAAGAGCAGAGCACTCTGTAAGTCAAGTTGAGGACTAATGACGCTCCTGTCAAACTCCATTTTCAAGGCTGGAGAGTGGCTCAGTCGCTAAGAGCACTAGTTGCTTTTGCAGAGGACCCAGGTTCAGTTTCCAGCACACACATGGTAGCTCACAGTCTTCTACAACTCCAGGTCTAGGGGATCCAGGGCCCTTTCTGACCTCCATGCACACACATGGACAGACAGACAGACATGCAGGCAAAACAACCATACACACAAAATAAATAACTATTTTTAAAGGCCTCCACTTTTATTTGTATGCAGTCATGTACTTTTCAGATTAGCAAAGCTGCACCCAAACGTGAATCAGTGAGGTGTCCACTGTTAGGTACTTTGTATATTTAACCCAATCGCAGTCCTCTGGTGACAGAGAAAGCGAAGCCAGGGGAAACACTGAGTGGGCCCTCAAGCACTAGATAAATACGGAAAATGCTGATGTAAACACTAAGAAGGGAGGCGTCTGTGAAAAAGTTGTGTCTTAGGGGAATTTATCTCCCAGGCATGTTTAAAAACACACAAAGGTCAGGGAAATCGGAGACTGGAAGAGCAGCCATCTCTGAAGGCTGCTGCCTTCAGGACCATGCAGGAGGCTCTGAAGGGCCACGCTTGATCATCCCCGGCAGCTTTGGAAGGGAGGGTGAGATGGCTCAGCTGAAGCAGGATAAGTCAGCATTTGGGGGCAGCCTGGGCTACATCTCAAGTGTCTCAACATCAAAATAATTTACTGATGCAAACAGTGCAGTGAAATACAAAACCAGGATTTATAGGCATCCTTAAGAGCCACACGTGTCAGTAACCTCTTTGATGCTGTTGTAGTGGTGGTCTTTGTTTGTTTTTATCACTATGCAGCTGACAGTAAGTTCAAAGCTATGTGTACAGACATGCCATTCTTCAGTTTACAGCAGAAACAGGCAGTCACAGGGAAGACTGCTGTGCATGTCACCATTCAGATAAAACAAGCATAGGAATATGGTAAAAAAATAGATTAACGTGACTTTTAAAGTAGGTACATTGTACATCATAAACATACATGAATGTCTTTTCTCCTACCCAAAATACCAAGTTTTCTTACATTTTGAAACCATACTGACTTTATCTCAATGTGCCAGTGTCTGCTAAAATTTCCCACACACTTCATAAGTTCTGAAATTCTTAAAGTATGATAGGCTTTCGCCCTAGAAAAGAGGAGAGCACACAGGAAAGAAATGTCTTCGTGTCTTGGTGATATTTTAACCACATGAATACACAGACAGATGTAAGGCGGAGGAAGTCGGATCTCACCGACGGCCCTTCCCCGATGTGCACGTGGGTCTTCTGCTTGGCTTCGCAGAGCTGCCGGAGGTGCAGAATCACGAGTTCATTCTCCTCCTGGTCACTGATGGGCTTCATTTTCTGTTGAACAGAGGAAGCAAGAGCATAGTAGGGCAGAGCGACTTCTCTCCGCTGGCTGTAGCCTCAGTGAGAGTTATATGACAAGAGGATTAATGCAAATCCAGCTTTCCCATTCTGCTAACCCCGGGGATGGATATCTTAGAGGCAATGGAACAGAAATAAGAATTCAATGATAGGGCTCAATGTTCTTCCTTCTATTTATATACGGGAAATGTGAAAAGTATTACCTGGACTCGTTCAAAGATGTCAGCTTGCTCATTATCTGTCAGTGAAGAGAGATGCCTCTGGATTACTAGTTTGGCTCGTGGTGGGTAGAGCCCTAGAAGAAAGAAGAGGGAAGCATGAGGTGGAGGCTGGCTGCAGAGGCCTAAGTGTACATCAGCCATTACCCTTCACCATCCTCCAGCTGGCTCCTAACTTCAGTCTTCTCAAGAAGAGGACCCCGGAACGTGAAACCTGATGGCAAACCACTGCACCTAAACCAACAGATCCCACAGCGGACCTGGACAGAGAACCTCTACGAAGACTCTCTAACACTATCAAGCACAGCCGGCTTCCACTCACTACACTCACGAACTGAGCACTCTGAGAACTCCCATGGGAATGAACATGCCAGCTCAGAACCTGTATTAGAAAGTTCAAAAGAAAGTCAGAGGCTCGCCTAAACCAAAACTGCTAAGCTTCTAACTTCAGATCATAAATATAAATCAACAATAATATTGAAAAACAGAACCACTGAAACAGGGGTAATCCCCCGCAGGGGCTCCCATTCTAAAAGAATAAAACTTCATTTAGGACAATTATTCTACAAAATATTTTACTTCTCTGTATTGTGATATTTATAAATCTTTCAGATTTTTTTTTTTGGTTGTTGTTGTTGAGACAGTCTCATGCTATAGTCCAAATCAGCCTCAAGATCTGCTCACCCAGCACCTTCACTGCCGTGCAGTGCACCTTTCCAGATGTGCAGTGCTGTACAATCGACCTTTCCAGATGTGCTAAATCATCAATTCCAGCCAATATTCTATACTCTTACACATAGTTTATATTAAGTCTTTGGAGAAATTTTTCTGTAAGAATGCTTCTATTTTTAATTGTTTTTTAAATAACTGTTTAAATCACAGTTACAAGGATCAAGTGACCATCCATTCTAAAAAAGCAGGTGTCCACTGCGTGGTGAGGTATCACTTTAAGCAATGCTACTATATTTGGATTGTAAAGAAGACGTCTAGCTATACACATACACACACACATACACACACACACACACACACACACACACACACATACACACACACATATAAAATAAACTTTTAGGTAGACTAGCAATTTTTAAAAATAGTTCGGTATTGAGCAAAATGGATCAGAGGGTAAAGGTGCTTGCTGCCAAGTTTGAACCCCAGAAACCACATGGCAGAAAGTAAGAAGCCACTCCTCCAAGTTGTCATCTGACCTCCACATGTATGCTATGGCACACTTGGACCCACATATAACAAATACATAAATAAAAAAAAAAACTAAAAATATGGTATTATTCTCAGGCTATTTTTCTCTCTCTGCCTGCAAATCAGAATATCAGGATGTAGCTCTCAGCCACTCCTCCAGCACCTGCCTGCATGTAGCCATGCTCCCTGCCATGATGATAATGGACCAAGCCTCGGAAACTGTAAGCCAGCCCCCAATTAAGTGCTTTCTCTTATAAGAGTTGTTGTGGTCATGGTGTCTCTTCAGAGCAGTAGAACACTGCTCAGACAGTGATGTTTCCAGCCCCAGCAATGATTTCCTTCTTGTTGAGAGGGTCTTAAGTGTAAACCAAGAGCTGTTGATTACCACCAAGATATATGAGCCCCCTGAGAAGTGTTTTGAAAATGGATTCCAAAACTTCCTCAGTAGTTTTAGCTTTTTCTTATTTGCAGAATTTTGGCAAGTTTGGGTTACCAATCTGCCTACCATTACTCTTCCAAGTAAGCAGTTACTGTTAAATAAACCCTTGGAATTAGTAGGTCCAAGTTGTTAGCAATTAATTTTAATGTTTCTGGTTTTGGTTTGGTTTTTGCTTTTTTATATCTGAATACAGTTTTTTCCTCTTTTAGGAATAAAAATGCTTTTCTCTTTTAATAGTTTTATTATTTGGTTTGTTACCTGGGGACATTCTTTGATCCAGCTGGAAAATCCTGTGAATAGGTAAGTGGAAAGAATCTCTCTCCCTCTGTACAGTTAACTAATCTAACAGTATCACCTCCCTCATAGATTTATAATGCTCCCTTCACCAGCCATACATGCACACACACACACACACACACACACACACACACACACACACACACACATACACACACAGTATATACACACACAGGCACACACAGGCACACACAGGCATACACAAACTGCACAGACACACACACACACACACACAGGCACACACAGGCATACACAAACTGCACAGACACACACACACACACACACACACACACAGGCACACACACATACATGTTACATTTTGTAAATGTTTCATGTTTTAAAGTAATGACTATTCTGTAAAATCATCCCTATAAACTTTAAAACATGAATATTACCTTAAAATAGTTTTAGATCATGTAGTTGTGTGAATATTCAATAAATCTACAGTTTAGGACACACTTCTTTGGAGCCTATGGGATAGAAATTACAACTAGAATTCACAGTGAATCGACTGGCCTTACTGTGGAGTTTGCCCTGTTTCCATCCATTACAACACTTATCATCCTGAGCTGCACTTCTCTGCACACATGCCTGTCTTTTCCTCCAAACAGAAAAGGTTCTGGAGGCACAGTATGTGGCACACATTTCTGCATCCCCAGCACATCCTGCCTGGTCCACAGTGGACACTCGACAAGTGTTACTACATTGCATCTCAGCACAGATTTAAAAAAAAAATAAAAAAATAAAAATAAAACTTGCTTCATGATACCACCTCCATTATCTCAGTTTCCAAAGACTCTGAAAGCCAAGCTAGTTTGACTATAGTTCTCAACTTTCAGAATAAAGGAATACATCACCAAGTGAGAGAGGGGAGAAAAGGAAGAATTGAACAGTCAGAGGTGAGTTTGCCTCTCTCTGATCATTCAGCAAATGTTTGCTCCGTTCCCACTGTGCACATACATAACTGTGGGAAATACAAGCCCTTCACTTGAATTTGCCTTCAGAAGAAAAGGGAGAGAGATAGAAAGTCAAGCATGCAGAAGCCACTGCTAGCACAGTTGGGTTTGACTGAGCAAGAGAAACGCCTTTGGGGTTCTTGTTCACAGTGAAACAAAGAACTATTCAGCGACAGTGGGGACCTCAGCATGTCAAAATGCCAAAGCAAACCCTACTCATGCCAAGGCCACATTCTATGGTACCTTCGATCCTCTCACAGAGCTTATGCAAAGAGTGCATGGGGCAGGCCTCGCACAGCTTGATCTGTGTCTTGGCACTCTGCAGAGCAGCAGCCGTGCTGAAAGCTTGCTTCAGGGTCAGCATGACCTCATCCACCTACAAGAAGAAACAAAACTCGGGTCTATAAAAGTTGGCTTTCACAGAAACATTTTTAAAAAACACAGCAATGTGAGCCTTTATAGATGGCTGACTAAATAATAAATAATAGAATTCTGATGACTAGCAGAGCTGGCAGAGAGCAAACCACAAGTATTGAAGTCAGATCTTTCATCCATATAATTAAAAGCTGGATGAAAAGACCACTGCAGTCTGTGGCATATAATACCGATCTGTTACTCGAATGCTATTTTCAAGTCCCACTGGCGGCTATACTATCACAGACAGCTTAATTAGTAGATCAAGTCTTTGCTTAATTAAATGGCTTATCAGATAAAAACATGCCTTTTGGAAGTTTCCTTGGATATATACTGGGAACAACAAATTAGAGTCACTTTTTAATTGTGTTAATAGGCATCCTTTTCCTCTAGGTTGCTGTTAGTGTAAAAGCAAACAAAGCTTGTGTGTGAGTACAGTGGGGAGATCTATGAATACCGCTGGCCTTATTTGTACACTGTCTGACTTATTACCATTTTCATTATCATTTGTGAGGCTAAGTTGTGACAGCTAAATGCTCAAGAGCTGGCTGTCACCATGGGGCCAGCAGCCCCAGAATGGCCAGCCTGTTCTCTGCAGAATCAACTACCTAGCATCCCCCGTTGCTCCTCTGAAACCAAGTAGCTCCTCATCTTCCTCAGGCTGCAGCACCTTTTCTGTGACCCAGCTACTCATGGAAGAGGAGATGTCCCCACACTCGGTAGGAGTCTCGCAGCATTCTGAGCCCCCGTGGTGGAGATACTGCATCCTAACCGCCCCATCCCGACCGTGGTTGGCAAACACAGCTGCCTGTCATGGCTAGCAGGCTCTGTTTTCACTCTGCTTTCCCTTTTCTTCTCTAGTCTGGTTTAAGAAGCTGTTTTGAAAGAATGGCGATCTACTTCTGCATTTGAAGGGCAGAGGAGCCCGGGTTACAAACAAACTCCACTAGCCTAGTGAAAGTGAAAGAAAGCCTCAAGACTCTAAATCAGCGGCCATCACTGTTGCACTTCATGGTATGACCAACCTCAGAATAGCATTGGAATAACTTCACAGCGCTCCATAAATACAAATGATTTGTTCATAAAATGTCACTTTATACTCCAATTAAAAAGAAAGATTCCTCATTTTTAGAACTAGAAGTATTTAATGCCTTTATATTTTTATTTTATTTACTTAGTTTAGTACTCAAAGGCAATTTAATTATTTATGCAAATCTCCTTTATTCTATTTCTTGTTTCTCATTTATGTCAGACACTGATGGGGCTGGCAATGGATTTGGTAGTATATAGCGTGTGTGTGTGTGTGTGTGTGTGTGTGTGTGTGTGTGTGTGCGCGCGCATGCGTGAATATACGTATACACACACATATATATATAATTTGTACATTAAATATATAATATATATAAATACCTTACATATAAATAGTGTGCATGTGTGTGGTATTTGTTACATAAAAATTTTGCCTTGAGAAAAGTTTCCTTTGGAAATATTGGATGTTTGTATTTTCTTCTCTTTTTCTAGATGAAACAAGAGGCCATTTCAATGGTGTCTGAAATGTGACGACTAACCTCTCCTTACAACGAATACTACTGAAAATTCTATCTGTCCTCCAAAATATTATGTGTTTCCTTTTCTAAAACCCATGACTTTTTCAGATGGCCTATAAACTCGGTCACAAGATTAGTGCACTTCAGAGTTCAAGTTAGAGCATTATGAATACAAGAGAAAAACATCCCAGGTCACATCCAAAGGGCAAAAGCAAAGAGACAGGCAGAAATGTCAGTCACAGACAATCAAAAGGATTCTCGGCGGTTGCCACCTGCCACAGTTCCCATCTCACCATACAGTGTGGGATCAGACAGAAAAAGTTCAGAGAAACCCTGTCTCGAAAAACCAAAAAAAAAAAAAAAAAAAAGTTCATTCATATTATTAGGACATTCCATAGTGGAGATAATGTCTATAGATCTATCGAGCTTAAGTATTATACTAAATTTTAGATTAAAAAAAAAATAACTGAAGACCATGTAGTCTTCTTTTGCTAGAAAATGCCTTCAATTTTTCAAGGTATCCGGTGAATACTGGCATTTTAACAACTGCTGATAAAAGGCAATGCTCAGTTTAAAAAGCTAACCAGCCACATAATGGAGTGCCCTATATGTGTTAGACTGAAGCCTATGAATCAGGCTCATCCTGGGTTTGAATGCACATACCACTGTTCATATGCCCAGTCATGTCTCATCCCTCCTGTTCTGAGACCAAATGATACAGCATTTTCTTCAAATAAGATAGATACTTTTGTAAATTAGTCCCATTTCTTGAAACATATTTCTCTCTTCCTTACCATTTACAATACAACCCCCAAATTGGAGTCTGTCCCTTTATTCATTCTCTACACATTGAAGATTTATTTTCACAAGTACCATTCACATCAGACAAGAGAGAAAGATGACCTCATTCTCCTGTCAGTACGCCAGTATCTCACTAGAAATGTTACTCTTGTTATCTCACTACATCTTAAGTTCATATAAACTCTAGATCAGGAATAGTATAGATCTTTTTCTTTTTTTTTTTTTTACTTTTAATTATACTGTCTGTCATAGAATATTTTCTATGTGTGTGTGGAGTTTAGGAGGGTCGTTTATTAGTGACTGTAACTTTTTGTTTATTTTTTAAATCAATTTGGAGAAAGTTCTGTGAAGAGATGATATTTTCTATAAAATTTAAGCCTTTGTGAAACAGTATCAGCTGGGGTAAAGAAGGGAGAAGGGGAGGGCAGTATCTATACTTGTGCACAGCCCTGCAGGACCCATCCCAAACTGCACAGCTTACAAACTCATTCCAATTGTTAGGAAGAAGCAAAAGAAAGTGCTAACTGTAGCTGGTGCTCAGAGAGGACAAGTCAGCATGTGTGGTCTGGGAATATTCCGTCCTCTGCACCTGCCAAGCCCCATCACTCATCAAGGTGCCGGGACAGGTATTACCGACTTGACTGTTTTGTTCTGTTCTATTTGTCTGGGCTTGAGCTGCCCTCTCTACTACACAGGAAGTACACATTACATTTCTCTTCTAACTTTCAGTTCTGGTACCACACAACGCAGTTAAGAAGCTGGCTGATAAAATTCGAACAGAGGGGGATTAAAAGATCTTAGCTTTGATCTAGTCTTAAAAATAATGAGGCCCAAGCTCTGCCTGACAGTGCCTCACAGGTCAGGAGTGCACACAGCCAGTGTGGTCAGCAGCACTGGCCAGAGAATGGATGTTGAAAGGCCGGGTATCTCACACCGTCTATCACTGTTAGCAGTTTTCAAAACAAACAAAACCCAACTAAACCCACAAAATTAAATAAAACCTGTAAACAAGACTCCAAATAAGTGAGTTTTACCAAGTTCTTCCTCCCAGGCAAGAGATATAATGAGCACATTTGATTTGTCCCTGGACCGTGACAGCCTCTGCCCTTATGAGCAATGTGATCATTCTGTCATCTAAAGTTCAAATACATGAAGGACAGAAAAAAGGAAAAAAAAGAGTTGACCTGACTGTAAAGACCTGTGAGCACGGTGTGTGAGGACCACAGTGTGTGAGGACCACAGTGTGTGAGGACCACAGTGTGTGAGGACCACAGTGTGTGAGCACCAGTCACCCGCTATCCACCACAATCATCCAAGGACAACTCCCTCAAAGTTCAGTCCTGGATCCTAAGTGGAATCTGTTTAGCTACGAGGGGACACCTGGATAGGTACATGTGGATGTTATGTTAAACAACATTAATTATCTAAAGGGAAAATGAAACTCAAATGGAAGTTTCTAGAATAAGAAATCACTAAGAACAGGCATTTCATGTTGCCTAGAGAAAAAGCTGGACACTTAGAGGACAGGGATCAGAAAACATCTTTGTACCAGTTCACTCCCAGGCTTCAGTATCTCAGTGTCCTCATCAGGACACAGAGGTCAGAGTTAAATGTAAGAAGGTATACTATACACAGTGTAGCCTGGAGTAATGGATATGGGGAAATGCTGATGGGAGGCTTATGTGTTTAAGAAAACTGTGGGGTGGGGATTTAGCTCATTTGATAAAGTGCTTACCTCACAAACCTGAGTTAAATCCCTAGAACCCATTTTAAATGTTGGGTGTGGTAGCATGTGTTTACTATCCCAGTGCTGGGGAGGGTGACAGGAGGGTCCCTAGAGCTCCCTGGAGAGCCAGCCTAGTCTAAATGGTGAGCACAAAGAAGACAGATATCATTCCTGAAGATGACACCCAAGACTGTCCTCCCATCTCCATTCATATAGGTACACATGTACATGTGCACACACATACAAACATGTGCACACATATTAAAATTATACAAATCAAAAATTTCCCATAAGTGCATCTAATAATTCAGATGATGATGTACACATCTGAATGTTTGTGTGACAATGGATGAGAAGCCTGCATGTCTGGAAGGACAGAAAAAACTTCGAGGAGAAAAAAAAACAACATATTTCTTGGTGAGATGTATTTCCAAGCGCGCCTTACACAGATTTTCTAAATAGAGAGGAGTAAGGAGTGGTGGAGGGAAACTGACCTGCAAATTCCAGAGAAACAAAATAAATGAAGCGTTTTGTAAAATTAAGACGGGGCAACGAAAAGACAGGGGGAGAGCATTTCTTTACTCCCCTGATGGAAGTATTGTCTAGAGTGTGACACCATAGCAATAAACAAGAGCTCAGTGGCCTTTGTCACTGTCTTTGAGCAACAGGAAACATAACAGCTTTTCTCTGTCATTAGTTTCTCCCACTCCACCAAAAAAATAATAATAATAAACCCATGGTAACACAGCAAAGTTTGTTAAAGCCAAGGGCACACACACTTAAAAGTGCCATGATGGTCTGTCTGTGGCTCTTGACTTCTGTGCATCCTTCAGGGGTAACACCATCTCTCTAGCTGCCCTTTTCTTTCCTCACCGAGGACAGAGTTCCCAACAGATGAGATGAGACAGACAGATGCACGGCAGAAGTACCACTTACCAGAGATTCGTTGGCACACTGGAACACATAACAGATGTACTGGCTCAGTCCCGGCTCTGGAGACTCCCGACAGATGAAGCCAAAGTGATCAACATGCTTTATTCCCTAGATAAAGCGGGGAGAATACAATACAGGCTTATGGGAATGTTCCCTGACAGAGATCCACATCTTTTCTACACTTTCCTAGCTGCACAAATTTCTCCTTCACGGCAACCTGACAGAAGACATAACGTCCTAGCAAGCTCACAGGGTGCCCTGTTGATGCAGCAGATAAAGGGAGATATCCACTCAGACCCTTTGGTTTGTTATTAAAAATGAAAAACAAAACAAACAAACAAAAAACATTGCTACTAGGATCCATTATTTCTCATAATGAAAACATGATGTTTGCCTGTAAGAAGTTTTCAATTTATTGTCCCAGCACGGTAGTCAGTGACTCACCATAACACCTGTTCTAGTCTATGTGAAGCTAAGAATCTCAGAAAAAATACAAGTGACAATCCTCAAATTAAGGACTGTACAGCTTTTTCCATAAAGCTTGTATGGAAATTGCTGGAATATTTGTCAATTTATAGATATTCGAGGAACCACATAAGAAAATATTTATATTCCTGTTCACTTACTTGTTAATTACTGCAAGTGCCAATTATGCACATTCACAAATCTTTGTACTTTCTGTATCCAAGTTAAAGGACTTTAGCTATATTTACTTTAATTAAAAATGCAGTCTAGTAGTCGTGTAGCTCGGTCTTCTTGTGGGACTCCTAACAGTGGGAACGAGGCTGTCTCTGACTCTTCTGCTGGTTTTTGAGACCCTTTTCCTCATACTGGGTTGCCTTGCTCAGCCTTAATACAAGGGGAGGAGCTTAGTTTTTCTTCAACTTGATATGCCATGTTTTGTTGATATCATGGGAGGCATGCATTTTTCTGAACAGAAAATGGAAAAGGAATCGGGGGGGGCAGAAGGGAGGGGGAGGGATGGGGGAGAGAAGGGAGGGAAAACTATGGTCTAGACATAATTAATAAATTAATTACATTTAAAGTAAAAAATTAAGTAAAATAAAATTTATATTGAAAAAATCAGTCTAGGGGTGATGAGATGGCTCAGCAGTAAATGCATTGGGTGCCCAAGCCTGAAAATGTGAGTTCAATCCCCGGAACCTACATAAAGGTGGAAGGAGAGAACCAATTCCACAGTTATCCTCTGACCTCTACATGTGTGCTAGAGCATGCACACATACACATACACTAATATTAAATATGTTTTCAAAATAATTTTAAAATGTGTCTGAGTACACACAGCAGTAAGTAATGATTACCTTGTTTCAATAGCAAGCCCAGTGATTTGAAAACTAGGTTGACGGAAAATACTAAGTGTGCCTGACATCACCGAAATTCAAATGAGAAGAAAGGAGTCTTTGGGGTCAGATGTGCACTTAAGTGTTGTCTCAGCTACTGACTGATGAGAGACTGTGCTGAGCTGCTGACTACTGTCTCTGGGGCTCTATTTTCTTTTTTTTATCACAAAATAGATAACGGCACCTACTATGAGGAAGATGTGGAGGCTAGAACTGAGAAACGGCTATGATGGTTTATCAGTAGTGACCCCATTCTTTCCTATTATAATGTACTCAATCTGTCCAGTGGACATGGAAAAAGAAATCAACTCTGTTTTGTTTTGTTTTCAAGTAAGGGTAAGGGAAACAAAGGGGAGTGAGGCTGTAAGCCTTGTAAAATAAGCTCCACCTGCACAACTCTGCAGAAAGAGCCTTTATTACTGGCTTAGTACTAAGTGGGGGACCTCACAGGGCCTCATTAGCTCCATGGGTCTTCAGATGTGGACAATGCTTTCAAGGAAAAAAAAAAAAAAACACTCCCTGACTCCCATGATGACCAGAAAACAGTGACATGACTTTCCTTTTAAAGAAAGAAACATTTGTAGGTATAAGGTACTCAAAAGCAGGCTAGTTAGGTACTGAACACAGCCACCTTGTATTCATTCATCTCCTGCAAGGGGATTGTGGGAGTGGGCGAGGACAAGAGGATGAGGCGGCTGAGACTGGAAGCCTTCCCACCAGTTTCCCTCTGGCTGCTGCCTGATTGTTTCCTGAACCATAATATCATAATGCAGAGCTCATCTTCAGTAACAGGAAAAAGGAAAGGGAAAAAGAGATCATATTTGAACGTCCACATCCACATATTTACTTTGGATCTATTCTTTGTCTTTGTGTGTGCTTAATTTCACTCTGATAATCAATGCACATTGATATATGCTTCCTGGGCAGCTTAGGAAAGTGGGGTCAGGAGGTGCTTCCTTCACCGATGTTCCTTGGTGCCTAGTACGGCATGAGCTAAACGTGGGTCACACATCACTCTTGCTGTAGTATTTGGCACAAGGCCGGCCATGGAGACAGGTGCATTCACAGTGGCCATGTGTACCAAACACCCAAGGGATCCATCTCAATAAATGAGATTCTAATGTTCCACCAAATAAGACATGTTCACACCACAAGTCTCCAACCCCTTCGAGGCTTGTGATCTTGCAGGGACCTCCCAAAAAACAGACAACTGCAAGAATACTTAGTAAATGTTTTGAGAGTTAAAACCATATTCCCACAAAATTTCTGTGTTCCTTAAATAGG
The DNA here is from genome assembly GCF_949786415.1 of Peromyscus eremicus. Lineage (NCBI taxonomy): Eukaryota > Metazoa > Chordata > Mammalia > Rodentia > Cricetidae > Peromyscus > Peromyscus eremicus. The sequence goes on along the minus strand of NC_081425.1, from coordinate 22,328,540 downwards.
AATTTCTAAATTCATAATATAACCTTCCTAGAGTCAGATGCTGCTGCTCCCTAAGTTGCTAGATAGAAAAATGTTTATCACTCAAAATTTCCTATTATAGAAACCATATTAAAAGAAGGTATTGGAAATAAAAGCGAATCAGCTAAAGCAAAGAACTAATAAAACATACAAAAAAAAAAAATCCTGTCATCAAAAGAAAGTCTGAACGTCACACCAAGAGCAACGTTGACTCCAAAACTCAGAGAGAGGACACACAATCAACAAGATTTTCTTATGCAGAGGTTGGAACCTTTGTCTCTAACAGCTGGGCTGTCTTTCCAGCCTGATTTTTCAACATCAAGATGTAGGGACCCTGTAAAGGATATATTCTTGAATGCACTTTAAGTCACCAGGCCCCAAACAATTCTCAACCCCACAGAAGTGTCTTCAAATACGTAACCTTTCCACATTTTGACTTAAATACGCCTTCTTCTCTGACAAGTACAAATTTTCTTCTCATATTTGTAATATATTCAGGTACTCAAACTTTGAGTAGATGTTCTAAAACATTGCTATGGTATATGACTAATATTATATTTTTATATTATGCACATTTGTCTCTACTGATTTTTTTTTAAATCATAAATACATGCTTTGTGGAGTAAAAAATAAAAGAATGAAAGTACCAAAAGATTCTTTTCAAAATTTACCATTTATGGTAACAGACACTAAAAAGACTACTTCCCTTTTTATTACCTGCTGTGGGATAAAGAACAAACTTTATCTTGGTGACACCCACAAGACCCACAGGCCAACAGTCAGAGGAACACTAACTGTGAGGTATTTTCAAAAGAATTCACCACCACAAAACTCCCACCAGCAGAAGGGACTTGATGAAATGTCACCAAGACGAAGAGCTGAGGAAAAAGTGGTGTGACGGACACTCGAGGTCCTGGGAAGGATCTGTTGCCACAGAGCCAAGCACATGAATGAATGTCCTGTAAAGCATTATTTCTCTTAAATTTGGAGCAACTGTATGTGTAAGAAAAGTCCTAGGTTTATTCCTCAGGAGAAGGAAAGGGAGGGAAGATGAAAGAGGGAGAAAAATAAAAAATACTTCATTTTACAATAATAACATGTGACATATGGAAGCCCCATCGTTGAGTGGCTAATTTTGGAACATGTCAATTGGTTTCTTCAAATACTGTGCTGTGATGTAATAACATACCTGAGAGCAGGAGGAAATATCTTTGAAATTCTTCTCGAGCACAACTGATTTAGTGTCTGGACTGATGAGGTTAATCTCAAAGCGGCCGACCTTTAAAAAGAAAGGAAAGTACTCCAATCATGTCAGCTCATGAGGGCCTCAGCAAGTAAACGTGTAACAATGGCGATTCAAATGACGCAGCCCGAACAAACCTACCCCACATGTGCTTCACCATGTGCTTCAACCCAAAGTCAGCAGTCTCAAATCATTTGTTGAAAAATGAAGAGACCCTTAAATAGTAAAAAGTCAAAGAAAACAAGTCTTTTTCAGCAGTAAATAAATGGCTTCCTTTTCAAAAATGTGCCACCTGGGCTGGAGAGCTGGCTCAGCAACTAAAAGCACTTACTGCTCTTGCAGAGGACTCAGGTTTGATTCCCAGCATCACTTGGTAGTTCACAACCATCCATAACTCCAGTTCCAGGGTATCTTATGCCCTCTTCTAACCTCAGCAGGTACCAGGAGGGATCATGGTACACATACATATATGCAGGCAAGACACTCATACACAGAAAATAAATAAATCCAAAGAAACCTTTTTAAATATGCAATCTTTGCTCAAGTCATGAATCTTAAAGTCATCAGTTACTGACGTGCATTATAATCAGATGCTCTCCAAAGTAGTCAATAAAATGCTATATGCAGAACTGGGCTCGGTTACATTTTTGGAAAATAGATATTCCAAAAGGAAGAACCATGACTAGTAGAGAATAAATCTGGCGGTCTAAAGAAGAGAGGAAACTGACTTTACACGTCACCACACAAAGGGCCAGAGCCACTGTGCCCACAAGCCCAGATAAAGACAGGACAAGACGATGACAAAAACAAAGGATGCAAGGCCCTACTCAGCTACAGACTAACCACAAACCTTCTCCAGGACAATATCCTACATTCAGTTCTCTAAGTGGAATGACATTTTCCATAAGCCTGTAAAATTTTAAACTATTTTTTAATTTAAAAAAATTATCTTGTAGAGGGACTAAAAAGATGGCTCAGTGGTTAAGAACACTGGCTATGCATGAATGAGGACTGGAGTTGGGATCCCAGAAGCCACTTAACAAGCTTGTCTTGGTCTTACGGGCACTGGAATGTCAGTACTACAGGGGTTGGAGGGGGGCAAACACAAGAGGATGGCAGAGGTTCGCTGTCTGCCAGCCTACTTGATAAAAGAATTCTAAGTTCAAGGAGAGGCTCTGCCTCAAAGGAATAAAGCAGCGAGTGGCAGAGGATTAAACCTAACTTCCTCACGAGGCATCAGTTAGACACACGTGCACACACCACAAACCACTCTCTCCGTCCCTCCCCCTCCCCCTCCCACACACACGCACAGAATTATCTTTTACATTTAATGTAGCTGTATCGAGTTATTTAATAACTGACCTGGTGAACCATCAGGCCAATGGTGTTTCTTTATTCCTCCATTTCTAGTGGCAGAGTGAATTGGTGTGTATATGAACGACATCTGTAAGTCCCTACAACCTCTCTCTCTGTCTCTCTCTCTCTCTCAATTCACTTTGCTCTGTTCCATGCCAAAGCTTGCTTTCTAAGAGTCACCTCACAATCATCGCTAAGATTCTGTAGCTTTACTGAAGAATGCATGTGGGAATCAACCCAGGCCAGAAGCTAGTTGATGGACACCTAGTATCTGTCACCATGACTTGTCACAGATGTTATGAGAAGTCTTGCATTCTCTCTGCCTCCCTGGGGTCAATGACACATCTGTGTTCTTCCTTCGCCTGATTCTTCTGCTTTTGAGGGAGAAAAATCTGAAGGCTGGAAGTGTTTACTGGGGCTCCTGGGGTGAGCAGAAAGAGAAGACTGACATATAGGGAGAGAACTATAGGGAAGAAAGCTTAGTACAAGCAAGAGGACCTCAACTCCCAGAGGCCAGTTCTTGGTTGATTGGTTGGTTGGTTGGTTTTTAAAGCTGGGCATAGTCAAGTGCTAGTATAGGCAATACTGGGAAAGAAGAGAAGTGAATCCCTGGGACTCTGCTAGCCAATCAGCCCTCCATACTTCCAGAACTGCAGACCAATAGGAGACCTTGTCTCAGAACAAAACAAAGTAGATGATGCCTAAGGAATGGTACTCAAGGTTAGCCTCTGGCTTGCACATGCACCCAGGCACATGTGGGCAGCGCACGCGCACACACACACACACACACACACACACACTCACACATCCACTGACCAAGGAGGAACCATAGTTGCTCAGCATCTTAAGAAGCTGCAGGCCAAAAACCCCCACCAGGCTACCTGGAAGAGCATGGTCCTGTTCTTCTCTGAATCCGAGGGCTGCACGTGACTGGGGGCGCTTGCGTGCCTCCTTCTTGGCTGTGGTTTCTGGCTGTTCTCATGAACCTTCTTTTGCAGGACACCCGTGACGCTGCTGCACCGAGATCGGAACTCCTGCTGCTCGTCAAAGCCACAGTCTTCCAAAATCCTCTCTGGGAAGCACACCCGAGAGCTGGCCAGTGCAGGCTGGCTAGCCAGGGTGGGGAGGCTGGCCAGGGAGGGCAGAGCGCGGTGGCTGTTAACTGTACCATCTGCCTCCTCGGGCAGGCTGTCATCTGGGGACACGGGAGACTCAGCCTCCAAGACACCCAGCTCGTCCCCGGGGTCACCACCTCTCTCGCCCTGCAGCTTCCGTCGCTGCTGCTCGTGCAGGCTGAACTTCTCCTTGCAGTCATCAATGAGGCTGGAGGGCGCCTTCTTATGGGTCACGATCACCCTCCCACAGTACAGCACTTCAAACTTCTGCGAGTTATAGAAGGCGTCCTCATTATCTTTGCTGGGTCTGGAGTCCTCCTTCATGGCAGCCTTGGATAACTGCCTGATGCTACTGATCACATCTGGAACCTGGGGAAACAAGGGAAGTTCTCCTTTTAGTGGCATGTCCTGAGATCATTTCTGTTTACCTGACCTGTTGGGAGCACACAGAACAGATTTTCAATCTGAATGAGAGGACGCAGGATGCCTCCAGGGGATAGAGTTGGTGAAATGGGACTACTCTGACATAAACCGCTTCAAGGTAAAATTGAAATGTAACGAGAGTGTTATATTTTCCCACTTAACTATGCTGGTGCCCGTCAGGCCAAGTGACTCATACGTGTAACCCTGTTGGTGGTAGGCTGAGGCAGGAGGGATTGCTAGGAGGTAGGGGCCAGCCCAGGCTACAGAGTGGGAGACTATCTCAAAAACAACAACAAAAGGACTAGTGTGTCCAAAACAAAACATGAGATTGTTTAGGTCACAGAACTTTCAAATAAATTCACAGGGAAAAGTTTAAATGCATTTCTGCTGGAAGGAACTGTAGTTCCAACCATGAGATAAAAACCAGACGCTCTCATGAGCACTAGCAAACTAAAACCACCCCAGACGGACTTCACTGGAGAAGCTGACACCTGGAAATGGATGAGGAATGGCAGTTCTCAAGCACATTATGCAGGAATATTAAAGGACACAGGACTTTACAAAGCTGTTATGGCTTCTTAGGCGGAGCCAAATGCCCCCCCCCCCCCGCCCCACTTCAGTACACACACACAGACACAACCAGCGTGCCTCCAGATGTTTCCCTGCTTTTCCAGTCCCTGCTGCTTAGTACCTTCAACACTGTGTAGAATTGATTGTGGAAGACAGAATTTACGTTCCCAGAGGATGGAGACGTCTATCTCTATTTTTCTCCCATTTCCCTAGTTTCCTAAACATCTAGAATAACTCCTGGATTGTAGCAGATCTCAATATATGTATTAGTCCCACCAAAACTCCTTCCATTATTTTAGGAAAGGGAACAACCATCTTATACTCGAGGATGCTCCATATTTGGACGTATGTGTCTTGTCCTTAAATCTTCTAGTGACCGTGTCAGGACCACAGTTTCTTGTCCTTCACAGAGTTACTTAGGATTCAGTGCCAGAGAAGTCACTGTTTTAAAACAATACGAATGTCAGCAGGCAAGCATGAAGGTTCTCTGTGGAGGATAAAGTCCCTACACTGTCCCTTCAGTGACTTGCCCTGGACTTCTGACATATCTCAAGGATGAAGTCAGGTGTCGGCACTAACAAGTGACTCACAGTCTTAGCCCCCAGTCTCCTTCTACTCGCCTTAGTTCATTACTTCCTCTAACTGAGGAGTCCACAGTGTTGGAGAGTGAACTAGTTGATATTCAACCCTACTATGAAATACACTTATTTCAGTAGGTTGATTACAGCCTTATGAGATTTTCTATCCCTCCTTGCCAATTCTGTCCCAGTAAACACTTAATCCAATTACCAACCCAAAGATCCCTAAACCTCAAGTATCTGTAGTACAAAATCAGAAACACTGTCTGTAGGAACTCTTTTTCATTTCAGGTGTATATGTAAGGTCTGCATTTAATGTATATTATATATGTATGTATTTACATATTATACATACATATACAATATATGTATTTATTTTATATATGTGCGTGTGTGTGTGTGTGTGTGTGTGTGTGTGTGTGTACGTGAATGTTATGTTAAATGAGTTATTGATGCCTACAAAGGCCAGAAGAGGACATCAGATTCCCTAGAACTGGATTTAGAGATGGTTGTGGGCCACCAAGCAGGGGTTGGGAATCAAACCTGGGTCCTCTGCAAGAACAGCTAGTGCTCTTAACTGCTCAGCCATCTCTCCAGCCCCTTGAAGGAACTTTTTCAGCTTTTTTTTTTTTTCATTAATACCATAAAAATGATCCAGGTACAGCATCAAAGTTACATTCTACAGTGAGACTGCATACAGCCAGCTCCTCACTACTTCTGTCAAATCCTCTGGACTGTTGGACATTTCTGTTGTTGTATGAAGAACGGAGACCTCTTCAGTGAATGCCTAACCAGTGGCTGAACTGCCACAGCTGCTGGGATTCCTTTCTGTGACCACAGAAAAGGCCCAACACCTCAGTGGAATACAGTAAATGGCTCCATTTACATCAGCAGAGCCTGCCACCCTGAATCCTGAACTGCGTGGGTAATTTAACCTTCCAGTAATTTAACATGTTTACACCATAAAACTGATTCCAATTGCCTTTAATATCTCCTCCCAGGCTGTGACTCACCACAGCTTCAGTGACCCAGGCCACAGACGCTAACCACAAAACCTAGCTGAGGAGATCCAGCTCTGTCTATGCCTCTCCTTATGTGAAAGACAAGGAGAAGCAAATCGAGCACCCTACAGCCCCTGCCCACACACCCATCATGCATGAGAAAGGTCACACTGTCCATTATCATTACTGTGAGGATAATAAAGTATCCACAGTAGAGAATGTTATAAGAGAAACACACACACATACACACACACATAACACACACACACACACACACACACACACACACACACACACACACACATTCCTTTTTGGCATTTGTTTATGGGATCCACCAGAAACATTGTAATAGAAATAAAGTCTTTCTCCAGTACTGGCACAGACCTGTTTTGGTAGAATTAGTAACATTCTCCTGCAGCACAGTGCTAAATGGTGTGTATCTATCTGTGCAGTTATGAATACTGCTGAATAAATATGAGTCCTCTGTGCATGTGTTACATCTCCATCTCTTTCCTGTACTGTGAAACAGGAGTTTTTATTTGAGAAAAAAATGTAAGCTGCAGTAATTTGTGTCTTACCAGAATTCTTCTCTGTGACCAATAGGAAAAGCTTGGACTCAGAACTTGAATGAATACTGGTGTGTGTGTGTGTGTGTGTGTGTGTGTGTGTGTGTGTGTGTGTATGTCTGTGTCTGTGTGTATGTGTATGTGTGTGTCTATGTGTCTGTATGTGTCTGTATGTGTATGTGTGTGTATGTGTATGTGCTGCCTATATTTAGGAGACATGGCCCCTCAAAAACAGGGAACCATAGCTTCTCCCTCTGCTTATTGCTCACCAGAGTAGAAAGTGCCAATGTGTTTCCAGAACACCCCCAAATGCTGCCGAGCGTCCCACCATATACACTTAGCTGTGCATAACAGCTATTTGTGTTCTGGCAACAAATATCTCTACTGCTCAGACGCCGCCTGCAGCCCACACAGGCTGATTCAGACTTAGAGTTAATTCAAGGCGCCGTTTTTATTCTGGGCAACATTTACTCGCTAACAGAAACAAAACCGGAAAAGACACCAGCCAGCCAGACACTAGGAAGCTTATATTCCACAGCCAGCTCTGTGGTGTTTTGCTCGGTTCCCTCTGGAAAGTGGTTTTTTTTGCCTCTGTAAACTAGAGTTGTATCAAGAATGAAAGATGACAGATGCTCAGAGTTCACTTAGAGAGCCAAAACCTGTGAATCTGTTTCTAGATGGGTGCCAACGTAATATAAGAAAAGGAAAACTTTTATCATTTTAAGTCAGAAAAGGCCTACATTGTTGGAACTATTCATTTCCAGTAATGCATGATAATTTAACAGACAATACAATGAAGGAAGCTTCTTCAAGTGCCTCGTGCCATTCAGAAAAAGCACAGTGCCACCTTTAGCTGATATTTTGTTGTTACACCTCCAGGGACTCAACAAAGCAACAGATTCAAGAGCCAAGACTCAGCCATTAAAGCAATGCACACTCTAGATCCCTCCAGCTCCCCCCAAAATTACTACTAGCTCCTTTGATGCCATGTTGCTGCTTATCATCAATCAAACACTATTATTTAACATATTAAAAAATATTTATACTTTCAAACTATGATTTGCCTAACTCAAGAGAACACCAATTCTACCACTACATGTGTTTCCACACATGTCTAAAGCAGTGGTTCTCAACCTTCCTAACACTGTGACCCTTTAATACAGTTCCTCATGTTGTGGTGACCCCCAACCATAAAATTATTTTCATCGCTACTTCATAACTATAATTTTGCTACTGTTATTAATCATAATATAAATATTTTTGGAGACGGAGATTTGCCAAAGGGGTCACAACCCACAGATTTAGAATCACTGGTCTAAAGCCTTCCGAAAGCCCAAGATGGAACCCTGAGTGCAAAAAGCACCAAGGAAAGATACCTTTGATCAGGAAGCCCGCTGATACCTCCTCATAGACAGTATGGAGTGTGCTAGACCGTGGGCCTCCTCGGCTTTCCCCCTCTGTCCCTCTCTTTCTGAACAAGCCAGCTGCAGTCTGAGTGGTGTTGTTCAAGTCCACATTATCACTGTGTGGCCAATGAGAAGACTGCCCAGCTGTAATTGCTTCAAATGTGAAGTACTTTCTGAGTCTGCAATCAGGAAAACATGCAGATTGCTGGGGACGAAGGCGCCAAAGCTACGGCTTTTTACAAAAAGAAGAAATGCTTTATTGTTGACGACTATTCCTTTTCTTCTGCTCTTTAATCATGTGGCTAACGTTTACTAATTGTATAGATAAGAGAAAATTAACCTATAGGATGAGGTCCCTTTCCTCACAGAGCTCAGATGTCCATCAGGAAACACTGTTAAAGGGATGTAAACAGGAATATAAGAGTGCACTTCCTAAAATAAGGCTCTAAAAGATCAATTAGGTCCTTGTTTACAGTTGGTCGATCCTAGCTGATTGGTTCATTATTAATCTTTTTCTAATTGTTACAAGCGGGCACAGCAGTATTGAAATAAAGGAAAAACATAAAAGTTGAGGGAAAAATATCATGGAACATGTCAAATAAACTGAAGGAGCTGTCTCCTGGGAATAACAGTTCAAAGTAGCCTCACCCACACAGAAAGAATATGGAGTCTGTCTTGTAAATAATGTATGCTTTTGGAGAAAGGGTAGTTCTTTGTAATTCTGCCGTGCCTAAGAAACAAGATTCTAAGGGCGGGAGAGATGGCTGAGGGGTGAGGAACACATTTGCTCACACACAGAATTGGAGTTTGGTTCCCAGCACACACATACAATGGCTCACAGCCACCTGTAACTCCAGCTCCAGCAGATCTGAGGCCCTCTTCTGGCCTCTGTAGGCACTGGCAGTAATATAAGAAAACTCCACACGAACACACTTTAAAAAAAAAAAAAAGATAGATTATCTAGGCAGTGTGGAATGTCGGAAGTAGGAAGGCATAAAGTGAAATCGAGCATTTTAAGAAAGAGTAGTTTGGTAACTCAATGTTACCATTTCTACTGGACTCCTTAAAAATTTCATGACCGTGCAGTGGAGGACAATGGGAGGGTATACACCATGAAGCAGCTTGTTTGTATTAGAGAAGCACCGCCAGCCTTAGCTACTTTTCCAGACACTGTTGCCTTGGAAGCACCATCCACTCTGTCCTGTGATATGAGGTGAGGCTGTCTGAAAACTTCATCGTGATATTTCTAGAGGATATCTTCCCATACAGCCCAGGCTGATCCGGAAGCTCATGCAATCCATCACCCACAACCTCCCAGGTAGTTGCGACTACAAACATAGGCTGTAACATACAGCCTCACTTTGAACTTTTTCCACCGTCCTTCAAATTCTTTGCATTTGGTTTAAAACCCTAAGTTATTGTTCCAGAGTAAACGACCCACAGTTGTTAGTATTCTGACCCGCCCCTTGGAAACCCGCCCCTTGGAGCCGCCCTGCATCCTAATGTAAAAGTCTCATTTTAAGGAAAAACCCCTCCGCTTCCTCTCCTCTCTTCTGCTCTCTTTCTCTCCATTCCCACCAGGTGTGCACCCTCGGTTCCCCCTTCCTCTCTCTTCTTTCTGTCTTTCCCTCCTTCTCTTTCTTTCTCTTCATCTCTCTATTATAATAAACTCACTTCTGTGAGGATGCAGGGCCTAGGTTGTGAATGACGTACCGCCGCCCTGCCACTACATCTGCCCGGCATTTTCCCTCACGTGTGGGACTCCCTGGTCCAGCCAGCTGGGGGCGGGGGAGGTCCCCACATGCAATATCATAACAGCAGTAAGATAAAATTTAATTTTGGGTGGGTGCAGATTCAAATTATACTAGAGTAATAGAATGACTTTAAAATAATAAGGTTGTAAAGCTCTTGGTGCCCTTGAGAAGTCTCTGGCCTACCCCATCTTGTTTCAAAACAAACTTCTTACATCAAAAGTTAAAGCAATAAAGAAGATAATGAGATTAAAAGCGTCGATTCGGGGCCAAAGAAAGCAGAGCACAGTAGCTCTGTGACTTGAACCAGACTCCTACGAACCGCTTTGGTTTTGATCTCCGGGCTAGGAGCCAAGATGGTTTCCTCTTAGCCCAGGGTTGCTTTGGTTCTTAGCAACCGTCAGCTGTATTGCTCCAGACCCTGGTACCATCCCGGCTTTTCTCTCACCGCTGTTTGCGGGATACCAAGTTAGCACGGAGGAGATGTGTTTAACCTTCTTCACTAAGTCCTTCCCCACTCTGTCTTACTGCTCTAGGCACGGAATTCCTTCCATGGGAAGTTTAATGTTTTAGTTTACTTTTCCTTACGTGTTCGTGCATGGACACATGTAGGTGGGTGCCCCCAGAGGCCAGAAAGGGACATCAGAGCCCTTGGAGATGGAGTAACAGGTGGTTGTAAGCCGCCTGCCATAAGCACTGGGAACCAAACACTGATTCTCTGCAGAGCTCTTAACTACCAAGCCAGCTCTCTAGACCCCAGGGGTATCTTCCTAGCCTACGACAGTTACAAATTGCAGGAGCGTATGCCACACACAAGTGTAATGCACAGGAAATAGTGGGGAATCACAGGATGTGATCGAGAGTAGAATCCCACTAGAAGCGGTGGTGCTCAATGATGGAGCAAAAGAAAACGGGACACAAGGTAAGGTGGGTGACAAGAAGTTAGAAGGAAAGACTCATGTGTCGTATTCTCTGTCACAAACCAATCATTGTTTAGAAAGAGATGCAATTCATTATGTGGCATGGTAGAAAAGCACAGAGCATAAACTTCACCCTCAGTGGCAGCCCCTTTCCAATACCTACTGCTGCCTACAGAAGGTCTATATCTGTTGAGGGCTTCATCTGGAAAGTGTAAATCACAGTGCTTAGCTCAGGGAAATTTTGAATAAAGTGTGTGAATATGCCTGAAAATGTTGGGACAGAAAAATAGCCAACAATATTTAATTAAAGCTAAAGTATAATTCTGTTTTGTGCTACCTAAGAAAATGAAAGAAGCTATGTCAACATGAACATCCTGGCCCTCACGAAATGGGAGAGGTGAGAGGGATGTGTAGTGGGTAGCCATTCCAGCTTTGATCTGGAAGTTCCAACCCCCATTGAGACTTCGGCAACTGTCACGCCTACAAGGAGGGGCCAAGGGAGGTGCCTGGAGACCCGAGATCTGGATGGGCCAGCACTCTCTCAGTAGATAAGACTTATAGATTTATAGTCACCTATGCTTGTCATCTCTATAGTTACGTTAGTTAAGTTATCCAGATTTACAGATACATAGGTCAGATGGACAGGTAATCTTCAAACACTTCATAGACCTAGAGAATATGGCATTTAAATAACTTAGAATTCTGTTGATGTGAGACACAATTGCTCCTGGCTGCACCAATTTGATCCCGAGAGAATGTTGGGCTTCTAGACATTTCCATTTGGAAGTTTGTCTTCTTGGCACAAAATGGCCTACTGGGCAAAGAACTGCCCTTGCCTCGATGGCTGACAGTATGAATGCAATTCTGTCCTTTCTGGACAAGCGGGACACAAGGAAAGCGACCACTGTACTCTGCCAAGACAGGGTAAGATGGTCTTTCAGAATTCCTGCTTCTGAAAATGGTCTGTCAGATACTTTAGGCCTTTAGCCAATTTGAATGCACCAACAATGCTGAGAAACATTAGGTGACTGTCCAGGCTGCCAGCTGTCTCTGTCTACTCTTGCAAGATTCCCAAAAGTTGCTTGCATCCATCTACCATTTCTCAGGCACCATTATATTCCTTCTCAGGTCTTTGATGGGACTGAAGACTAGCAGTTATAGCTACAACTTAGTAGATAGAACATATTAAGTATTAGATTCAGGTTCTTTAGGATAGGACACCTTTTGGAATGATCTTTGTAACATGCCATTTACCTATGCTCTATACTTCTCTGGATTTTAATATGTGTTTCTTGCTTGATATTGTTTGCATTGGTTGTAGTTCCATCTTATCTAGGTCATTATCCCTCATTATTCCTGGACAATATTTGATAACCATTCCTTTGTATATAGTCTTGTATTAGGTTAGAACTTTTTTATTTAGACAAAAAGGGGGAGATGTAGTGGGTAGCCATTCCAGCTTTGATCTGGAAGTTCCAACCCCCATTGAGACTTCAGCAACTGTCACGCCTACAAGGCAGGGCCAAGGGAGGTGCCTGGAGACCCAAGATCCGGATGGGCCAGCGCTCTCTCTCTCTGTTCCAGGACCCTGGACGGTGGAGGTGGGCCAAGCAGAGCTCCAGAGAACACCGCTGGACTGCGATACACCTTCCCCAGACCCTGCGACCTGCCTATCCCTTAATTTGTAAGTTACGCCATTAAATAAATCTCCTTTTAACTACGTGGAGTGGCCTTAATAATTTCACCAATAGGGATGGGGAGAAAAAAAATACTGTGCTAGATAAGTAAATTCTTGAGGATTTTAGAGAGGGAAAAGTTTCAAGAAGGAACAGACTGATGCAAGGAATGAGGAAAAGATGTAAGGAAAGGAAATCCGTATAAGACTCCTCACAGTTTTAGAGAAAGGACTCTCTGTAAGACATAGGGCAAAAGCCATGGCCAGTGAAGACATCTGGGGGAGGCACATTCCAGACATCAAGGACATTAAGTCCAAGGCTCAGAGCCACATATTAGCCTGGTGTGTCCAGGGAACTGCAGAAAGTCTGTGTGGCTGGGATGAGTGAACGGGGAGGGATTTTTGAACCTAGATGACTGAGGCAATTGTGGGGACGCAGAGACTGACATCATGCAGGCCTTGAAAGGACTTCAGCTTTTATTCTTAGTGTGACTGGCTGAGTGGAGACATGACATGATTTAGGCTATATTTTCAAAAGACCCCTTCGGCTACTGCATGGAAAACAGACATCCGTGCTGACCCAGGACGAGCTACCAATGGCTCACACACCAGCAACCATAAGGAGGGTGGCAAGCAGCGGACAGCATCTCCATGTAATATTAAAGGTACAGTGTGGGTTTTGATGGCCCTGAGGTGGGGAACAGGAGACAGAGAGGTCATGACAACTTCGTGTTTGGGAGGCAGAGGAATTAGGGAAGCAGAGCTGCAGTGCACCAGGCTGGGAGGGGCAGCTGAAGCCATCAGGAGCTTGGTTTGGGCTATAAATTGAGATGTGCATAGACATCCAAGGGCAGTGTCAGCAGGCCGCTGAATCTATGTCTGTCACTCCGAGTGCCGAGTAGAACTGACGCAGAAAACTTGAAGCTATTACCATATAGAGAGTCTTTAAAGCTGTAAGATCAGATGGTTTCATCAAGAGACTTTATAGAGGGGCTAGGGAGATGGCTCAGTGGGTAGAAAGCTTGCTGTGCAAAAAATGAGAACGTGAATTTGAACCCCAGAAATCATGTAAAGTCAACCAGGGAAACACACATCTGTAATCCCAAGGCTCCCACAGGATGGGAGGTAGAGACAAGCTCCCAGAACACTCCGAGGCTAGCTAGCCTGGCATACTCAGCAGTGAACAAGAGGACTGATGCCCGAGGCTGTCCCCTGACCTCCACACTGTGGTGTGTACACACCCACTTCTACACTGTTTAAAAAGATAAAGGGTTGGTGTAGACAGAGGGAAACAGACAGAAATACGGTAAGTGAGGCACACAGAGGAAAATACCCCAGTCTCCCCCGCCAAGTCTCCCCACCCCCAGTCTCCCCACCCCCAGTCTCCCTCCCAGTCTCCCCACCCGCCAAGTCTCCCCACCCCCAGTCTCCCCACACCCCCAGTCTCCCTCCCAGTCTCCCCACCCGCCAAGTCTCCCTACCCCCAGTCTCCCCACCCGCCAAGTCTCCCTACCCCCAGTCTCCCCATCTCCTAGTCTCCCCATTCCCCAGTCTCCCCACCCCCAGTCTCCCCACACCCCCAGTCTCCCCACCTCAAGTCTCCCCATTCCCCAGTCTCCCCACCCCCAGTCTCCCCACCCCCAGTCTCCCCACACCCCCAGTCTCCCCATTCCCCAGTCTCCCCACCCCCAGTCTCCCTACCCCTAGTCTCCCCATTCCCAAGTCTCCCCACCCCCAGTCTCCCCATCTCCCAGTCTCCCCATTCCCCAGTCTCCCCACCTCAAGTCTCCCCACCCCCAGTCTCCCCACAACCCCAGTCTCCCCATACCCAGTCTCCAGGCACCCCAGTCTCAAGCGCTTACAGTGAGGAAGATGAAGAGACATAAACACAGGAAAACACAGCAAGAACCAGGAATATAAGCACCCAAGATGAGGACCCTAAAGTCAGTAATCACAGAATACCCAATGTGGGATCATAGATGGCTTTGGGACGCGCGCGCGCACGCATGCACACACACACACACATTCTGTGAACTGCAGGCAAAACCTTTACTAGAGTAGGTTCAAAAGACAATTTATTTCCAGAGAGGCCAGAGAGATAGAAAAAAGTGATGGGGCTGGAGAGCTGGTTCAGCTGTTCCTTGTTGCTCTTTGAGAGGACCCAGGCTCTATTCCACGCACCTACACGGTGGCTCACAACCATCGGCAACTCCAGTTCCAAGGGATCTGATGCTCTTATGACCTCTTCATGCACCAGACACACACTTGGTACACAGACGTACATGCAGGCACAACACTAACAATCCACACAAAAATAATAATAAAAAAAAAATCCAAAGAAAACGTCATAAATATAAATGTTTAAATGGTGGCGTTCACTGAAGAATGCTTAGTGCGAAGGGACAAACCGGTAAGCTAGAAAAAGATGGCAGAATTGTGGGATCAATGTCCTCAAGTGGGCAACGCGGAAGAGACACACAACCGAGCAGGAGCAGTCCGACGGACAGGGAACTGCCAAGGCCTGGTGTGGGCCGATGTGGGGGTGGCCACGGCAGGCTTCCTCATTCCACTCCTTCACTCCTCTGCAAACCCCAAGGCACACGCATGAGCAGAGCTCAGATCCGACAGAGCATTGCGTGGGAGACGTTGAATGTAACGCAAAGTGTTTTTAAGCTGAGTTGTGAGACAAAGTTGTATGGGAATCTTAAGGCTACTCTTTACGGGGTCTCACGGAGGCAATTATGACTGAACTGAAGCTTTCACCAGCGAGCTTAAATATCTTAAGTGAAACCTGGCAATGAGGACATAGAAAACAGGAATCTGTGCCATTAAATGAAGTCATGCAAATGAACTCCATTCCCAGCACAGGCTGAAGCTGGGAGCCATCCTAAGAAGTACTGTATCTATCGGTTGCCTTTCTTGTTGCAAGGACAAAGGATCTACCAAAGGCAACTTAAGGGAGAGTTTTTTGGTTCCTAGTTTGAAGGTATATAGTCAGTCACAGAAGAGGAATCTAGTCCCGTTGCATCTGCAGTCAGTAAGAAACAGGGGGGAAATAAATTTCTCTTGCTTGCTTCCTCCTTTGTTCTGGAACCGCAGCTGCTGAGATGATGCCACCCACATTCAGGGTGGGTCTTCCCTCCACAGGTAAATCTCTTGGGAACACTCCCACAGACCAGCCCAGGGCTGTGTCTCCTAGGTGATTCCAAATCCAGTTTGGTTAACAGTGAAGATTAGCATCACAAATATATTTTGGAAATAGTCTGCATAGACTTAGGATAAAGGAAGAGAATATTTTTGTATCTTTCCAAAAATCAAATATTTCCAAAAATCAAGTATTTGGGTCACTTGTGAAAAATAATTCCCTACTTCTTTCCTTGTGTATATACACTTTTTAAAAAGCCAAATGAAAAACGAAGTCATTGAAACTTCTTATACACATGTACTCAAGAAAGTTAATCCTTTTTCTAATGGTAGTAACACAGAGTAACAGTATTATGAAACACTCTAAATTGATGTTGTTTATAATGGCACTGTGAGATCCATGGTTCGGAATGTTGCATATCCCTGCAACCAACATAAAACACAGTGAGTTAACCTATTAGCGGATTTTATTACTAGGAATATGTACTTAATGCGGTTTAATACTACCTGCAGTTACTGTAATGACCACAAGAGGGAGCTTTCTCACATGAACTAGTGTAAGTAATGTAACTACAAAAGAATAATACCGAAAAAATGATAGTTTATAAAATTATTACCACTGCTCTTATTTTAGGCTCATAAAATCAACCACTTTGAAGTAAAGTAACTGGAGATTTGAATATTTTAACAAGTATGAAATTAGCAAGTTAATAAAAATAAGGTTACTTTGAAAAAATTATTGTCACATCAGGATTTAATGACTTTGAATCTGTTAAATATGTTCACGGAGGACATAATAAACATAATTTAAAAAAAGTCTTGGTATTTTACCAGGATCTATGAAAATATGAAGCCTTCTAAACAAAATATCAAACGGGGACAGTTAATAAATTTCAACTCATGAAATGTCTGAACTCCAGAAGAGAGAAGGTTTGAGCAAGGCACGCTTGTGCAATGGAATGGGGGCCAGGGGCCGAGCACTAAGCCCAGAGGACCTGAACACCACAAGTTCGCTGAGATCAGTAGATGGAGTTGTAATAGTATCAGGAGACTAAAACGCCACACATTTCTCAGAAACCTATTTCTGTCCTGACACCCCATATTGCTTCAGATATTAATAACAACAGCACAACAGATCTTTCATGTTGTAAACAAAGTAACAGACAACTTTCTTGATCATGTTTTCTGGGGACTTCAGTTGCTTGCAAACATTATCATTAATCACTAAAGGTGCATATGCCCCTCTTCTCCCAAGAAGAGAAACAAAAACAAAACCATGCTAACTTCGTTATCACTCAAAGATAAAAAGAAAACACACAATTGCCTCTCTCCAAAAATAGGCCAGAAGAAAGGGCAGCCACAAGCAGCCAGATGCTTGCTCTCTGACCCAAGCTGGCACATCTCCTGAGTGACAGCAGAGGGCTGGTCTCCTCACAGTCACTATTTATACTGGAGCTCTAAACGACCCTGTCTCCAGCTGCACAGTAGATTTTATCCCCGTGGAAACAACAGGAGCCATAGTGAGGTATGTCTGATTCAGCAATTGCCAGTAAATGAAAATTTAACAGTATGATGTCTTCCAGCAAGGTTGCCTTTTGTTCGGAACTGGGATCACAGTTGATATCAATCACCCAGGGAGGGCTCTTACTAGAAAAGACAACTCCCGCTCTCACATCAGTAGACCTGAGGAATTCCTCACTGTTCATTAAAAAATCACAAAGCTGTCTCTCCCCCTTCCACACCTACAGAGAATGTAACCATTTAGGTGGCTCAAAGGATATGATTTTTCCTGTCACCTTCGATGGAAGAAGAAGAAAAAAATGAGACTTTCAGGGTCTCTAAGAAGTAACATACTTATGTGTACGTCCCTGATTTGAAATACAATTAGTAAATGTAATACACACTGTCACAAGCAATAAGTCTCTACCCCCGAGGTCTCTGAAATATTGCCACATTGCTTGAGAGACACCTAAAAGAGTGCACCTTTACCCAGCTCATAAGAGGCCCTACCCACATTAGTATGCATATTCTCTGATAGGTTGCCTCTCCCATTCAACAGAACTCAATCTTGCTCATCCTGATATGTTCGATAACAGTATAATCAAAGACCTCAAGAAGATATTTCTACTTATGAAATTCATAAATAGCACACATTTAGCAATGAATTTATAAGTCTGTTAATTTCTTCCTCCTTTCAAATTAAAGCAGTTTTGTGACACTAACCTATTTTTTAAGAATATAGTAGCCTTGGGGTAGGGAAATGACTCCGTGAGTAAGTGCTTATGTGAGGACCCAAGTTCAGATCCCCAGCACCCACTCAAAAGCCAGGGATGGAAGTGTCTGCCTATAATCCCAGCACTAGAGGGACTGAGACATGTGGGTGCTAGAGATTCATTGGCCAGCTAGCCGATTCTGACATCAACACCTGGACTCTACAGGGGCACACATGGACACACATAGAAGAGGAGAGGCAAATTTAATACCTGACTATCTCCGAGGGTGAAAGAAGCCCATGCTTTGGTGTTAACATTACAATGAACAGGATTTGAGATAAAAGAAATGAGTGAAATCTGGTCCCTAATAATTAATGTGTATGGTGTGATTCCACATGATCAATTTTGTCAGCTTTCTCAACAAGAGATGTATCTAAGCAACTTCAAGTCAGAAGAAACCAAATTCAAAGCTCCTGATATGATTACAACTCTATCTACTGATCTCAGCGAACTTGTGGTGGGATGGTCCTTCAGGTTCCTGCTTCACAGAAGAAACTGACAGACATTCTACAGGACACAGTGGAAAGTGACTGACGAACGCTGCTAATATCAGAGGGACAGTCCTCCAAATTTCCTGCTTCACTGAAAAGTCTGCCAGACACTCCAGGCCTGTAGGCTAAAGATGGATGGCTCCATGTTGCAGAGGAACTTTGGGTGACTGTCCAGACAGCCAAATGTCTCTGTCATTTCTAGAATTGTGAAAGTTGCTTACAGTGCACTTCCTGTTTACTCAGGTAATATTATATCCTTCTGGGGTCTTTGATGGAGTTGAAGACTAGATAGTTATAATTTTCCTTAGTTATGATAAAAGATAAATTAAACTCACAAAGACAGGATAGACAATAGAATATTTTCTTTAATTTTGCCAAATACAAATAGACTAAATATTATAACTATAATTCTTGCTTGATAGCTGTTTGTTATATATAATTTTACTATGTAAAGGTCAAAACCTTCCTTTTTGATTAGACAGAAAAGGGGAAATGATGTGGGATGTCCTTCTGTATACTGTGAATATGTGTTGTTCTTATTGGTTGATAAATGAAACTAGCTGATGGAGAGGCAGAATAAGGTTAGGGGTACATTCAAACTGAAGATAGAGATGAAGAAGGGCAGAGTCAGAGCAGACACCACCCAGCCACCCAAGGAGCAAGATGCCAGCAGACCAGTAATGCCACAGCCACGTGGCAATACATAGATAAATAAAAATGGGTTAACTTAAGTTGTAAGAGCTAATTAGTAATAAGCCTGAGCCATCCACCAAACAATTATAATTAACATTAAGTCTCTGAATGGTTACTCGGGAACTGGTAGGCAGGAGAGAAACTTTCACTTGCAGGTCAGACAGAGATCAGACCCAGCACTCACATAACAAGGAGGATGTCCTTGAAACATCTAGAGCCCATCTCCTTCCAGACTGGCCTAGCCACGATCCACAGATTCAGGGAGGGCTATTCCTCAAATGAAAAGGCAGAGTGATAAAAGGCAGACACAGGATGCCCTCTTCTGGGTCTCCCTGCACACTCACACACACATGCGCACACAGATAGAGAGAAAGACCCCACACATACACCATAAATACATTTTTTAAATTAATATTTCTTATTGAAAGTGCAATTAAAGGCTTAGGGCTATTTGGTATTATTTATCATCCTTAAATACTGAAGATCAGGTTTCTTCTATTTTACTTATCTATCTTGGGGACTCCAATCTTTTGATCTTAAATATTGGCAACTGTACTCTGGACTACAGGACACAAAGAGAAAAACAAAGAAGGATTACACACACACTCGCATGTGTGCGCGCGCACACACACGCACAAGCACATGTACACATACACACATATACAGACATATACATGTACATGCAAACATGCATACATATACACACAGATGATACATACACATGTACCCACAGGCCAAAACACATACCATGGACATTCTCTTAAGCAAAGTCTCTTAAGGAAATGGTGCACGATAAATCTACTTAGACCCCATTGGCCAGAACAAGAGGGACTTCTAGCAAAGGAATAGCTAAGAATTATAGTCCTGGCTCCAGATGGCAACGTACCAAGTTTAAAACTCTATCTCCAAAGAAGGGAGAAGAGGCGTCAGGAACAACTTGTGTTTTTGTCATGATTGCCAATGATGCGCTGCAGAGAAAGCATTCGTCAGTGCTCCTCAACAAGAAAGGCTGGTGATAGATGCAAAGCAAATGACTAAGCCACAGAATGACCCTAAAAAGAAAGAAATCAGGCCAAAGGTACAGAAATGTGTATGTACTAAGTAAAGATAGATTTTACTGGGTACTTTTTTTAAAAATTCCCAAATTAGGCTTATGGTATCCCACCACTCCCTGATGAACTTCAGGGTAGGGATGCATTCTGGGGGAGAGAGAATCATTATCTTCAGATTGTACCCTCTAATGAGCCCACCAGGTTCCACTGAATAGTTTCAAAGCCCTCTTGCCTCCCATCATCGTGGTTAAACTCAGTGGGTCACAAAACAAAGCAAAAAAGACATTATGTTGCACAATTTTAAATGTCAACTTTCCACAACACAGAATGATCTAGAACAGTGGTTCTCAGCCTTCCTACTGCTTTGACCCTTGAATACAGTTTCTCATGTTGTGGTGACCCCCCAACCATAAAATTATTTTCATTGCTACTTCATAACTGTAAATCTGCTACTGTTATGAATCGTAATGTAAATACCTGATACACAGGATATCAGATATGCGACCTCTGTGAAAGGGTCACTTGACCCTCAAAGGGTTGAGAAACATTGATCTAGGAAGTGAGCCTGAATCGGACTACCAAGATCAGTTCAGCCTGTGGACATTGATGTGAGAAGACTTAGCCCATTGTGAGTGGTACCATTCACTGAACTATATGGGATGCAGCAGGTGGCATCTGTTTCCCTGTGCTGCTGACTGCGGATGGTGTGACCAACTGTCATGGGCTCCTGCCGCTGTGACTTACCTACATAAAGGGCTGAAACCTGGAACTGACAGCCAAGTAAACCTCTCCTCTGTTGATTTTCTTTTTTTGGAATACTTTATCACATTAACAGAAAGGTAACTAGAACAGACCTGATCATGAAGAGGAGACCTGTAGGAAAGGGGGGACTTAGAAGAGTGGGGAATAAGAGCAGGGAGGGATGAGAGTAATCAGAATGCACTGTATACATGTCTGAAATTACCAAAGAACAAATTTCATCAATAAGATCAGCTTTCTCAAACCAAAGAAATAAACACAAAGACACACCTTGAGAGACAATGGTACCACTAGCCAGCTCCATCCACATCCATCACTGAGGACAGCAATAGTCTGATGCTCTTCCAGTCACTTCGACATTGCCACAGGGGCAGCAATAGGGCAATGGACACCCACTTAAAACGTGTGTCAATGTGCTATGTGTTCCTGTGGATAGTGTGGTAGGCTCACAAAACAGCGACATTAATAAATATATCGAAGTCATCATTTAAATTTCATAATTTCTTTTTAGCACAGGAAATACAGGTTCAATTCATTCCAGCAGGCCAGATACAGGAATCATCATCCTGTTTGTAGCATTTATCTTGTCACAAGAATTTACGGAGTAGTTGAGAGTCACCTGTCATTGCCTATAGCTTTCCATTTCAATCTCCTGAGGTGTGCATTACAGACATCCATCTTCACAGACAGTATGCACCACGTGTAACATAAATTTTCTGTCTGACTCCTAGTGGGGATCCCATGCTTTGATTGTAACACAGTGGGGCTCTCCATCTTCTAGTCCTTTACTAAATAAATCTCAAAAATGGTAGCAAGAAAGAAAGCCTACACCAAAGTGAGACAGTTAAGTGTCAAAATATGCCATCAATTTTCTCCAAGAAATATACACTTTATCACAGCTGGAGCTGTGCAAGAGTAATGGCCATGACTATCTGCTTGTTTTTATGGACTTTATTCTTCTAATCTGTAGAGGGCTGACACACAAATTGCTTTTTGATTCTCTACCAACCTCATACTTGTTTCTAGAAGAAACTATCCCAGCAATTCCCTTGAATGTATGTTTCAAAAGTCAATAGGAACCAAAAGGCCCAACAAGAACATGAAGGTCCAGCTGAAATAATTATGCAATGCAAACAACACTATACTATCCTATAGGCATTACAGGTCTGTCCTCAAAGAGATGAGCAAAACAGATCATCATTTACTCCAGTACTACTCAAGCGTGACGTCACTGAGTCAAGTCCAGTCACAGAATGCAAAAGCTTGAATTATAAAACTTTGTCTCTAGCCGGGCAGTGGTGGTTCACGCCTTTAATCCCAGCACTCGGGAGGCAGAGCCAGGCGGATCTCTGTGAGTTCGAGACCAGCCTGGGCTACCAAGTGAGTTCCAGGAAAAGGCGCAAAGCTACACAGAGAAACCCTGTCTCAAAAAAAAAACAAAAAAAAAAACAAAAAACAAAAAACCTTTGTCTTTCCTTTTCCTCTGTCTCTGTCTCTCTGTCTTTCTCTGCCTGTGTCTCTGTCTCTCTGTCTCTCTCTCTGTCTCTCTCTCTCTCTCTCTCTCTCTCTCTCTGTCTCTCTCTCTCTCTCTCTCTCTCTCTGTCTCTCTCTCTCTCAGACACAGTTTCATTATATAACCCCAGGTGGCTTAGAACTTGGGATGTAGACTCAGCCTCACAGAGTTCCACCTGCCTTCCAAGTGCTGGAATTAAAGGCAAGCTCCACAATGCCCATCTTTTAATGTTCTGGTTTACACACACACACACACACACACACACACACACACACACACACACCCCAGGACATTGGTTGGCTTAGTAAGAGGCCTAATAGAGTTTTCTGGGCAACTCCATTGGTAAAATGAGTACATGAAAGTAGTGTCCAATAGTATATTAAAGGCATGGAAATTATTATTCTAGTTACTAAGATCCATTGATTGCATTTTCTCTTTTAAAATAAAATAATCTTATGATTTGGGAGTTTTCTATCATAAAAGTTCCAAAGCTACAAATTATAATTTTTAGTGTGTTAAAGAGTGGGTCCTAATACTATGGTCATAGACGGCATTTTGTTAGTGTAAAAACCATTTGATATCTTTTTTTACCTTACACTCTGACTTCTGCAAGCACTAATTTGTATAGTAAACACTTGGGAACATATTTTTACATTTTCTTCTGCTGTGGAACAATCTTTTTGTACACTGTGAATATTTGTTGCTCTCATTGGTTTAATAAAGGACTAAATGGTCAACAGCTAGACAGGTAGAGGTTAGGCAGAACTTGCAGACAAAAAGAGAGCAAGGGGATGAGAGAGGGCAGAGTTGCCATTCAGATGCAGAGGAAGCAGGAGATGAATATGCTGTGCTAAGAAAAGGTATCTCCACATGGTAGAGTGTAGATATGGGTTAATTTAAGTTATAAGAGCTAGTGGGACAAGCCTAAGCTATCTGCTGATCATTTATAATTAATAATAAGTTCCTATGTGGTTATTGAGGAGCCATCAGCCCCAACAAAGAATTCCACTTACATTCTTCTCTTAAAAGTTGAATTCTCTGCCTATGCATCCTCAACCAGGAATCAGGGAGAAAAGAAAAGTAGTACTCAGCTTATTTTCCAGTTTTTACTTAACTAAGGTCCCCAGCTCCTAGAATGGTGTTTCCTGCAATCAGGGTAGGTCTTTGTGTCTCATTTAGACATGACCAGAGGTGTGCCTGCTGGATAGTAAATCCAGTGGAGTTGATGATTAAGACAAACCGTCACATTCCTATTAACCCTTTACTGGGCTGAGCTCCTCATTCCTATCCTTACACTACCTAGCAGATGTACTCCCCTCTTCCCTGACCCTCAATCCCAATGATACAGTCTCAACCTAAATGATAAGTTGTCAGGTTGATTTGCCTAAGTCAACGTTTGCTGATCCCATTCTCCCTGGGATGCTTAGCCCAAGAAGCTTCTGGAATGACCACAGGGTGCCTACTAAAAGAGCTTCTAATCTGGAGAGTTGCCTGGTGCTCATGCGGCCCACTGTACGCTACACAGACTAAACTCTGCATGCATAAGGAGGTGTTCCTGCTTACAAACACTTTCTTTTTAATCTCTTCAAATGTTAAAATCACTGAACAATGCATGACTTTGAACCTTATGCATTGGCTTTTTGGAAAATATAGGTTCACTGAGTTGTGCAAATGTTGACATGTTTTTTGAAACATCAAAACGTCATGCTTGTTAATCTAACCACCAATCCATTCAAGTCCTCAGTACTGGCAAGGCATCAAACCCATGAACACAAGTTTTTTTTTCCCCCAGATTATAAATGCTGGCAGTTCTTTTCCTTGACAAGACAAGATCACTTTGTTCATTTTCAAGAAAATGCCACCGACTTTTTGCTGTTGAGTCATTCTATGAAATAAAAATGTTCCGTGAAACGGCTGCTTTTCAACTTACTTGTGGTAGTTTTCAGCTGCTGCCTAATGGAGAGGAGCAGAATGTCCTGACCCCTTGCAGTTCTGTGGGTCAGAGTTCAGTATAAATCTCTCCAGACTGACATGCCAGTTGAGGTGACAGAAATCCTTACTGAAATCTCCAGTGAGAAATACTTTCCATGAGTCCACAAGGCTAAGAGAATTTCCTAAGCATCTCTTCCCTCTCTTGCTGTTGACCAGTTCTCTCTTCCTGGTAGCAGTGACACTCCTTGAAAGGGTTGGTTACCTGGGCTCATTGTCTTGTTTCTCTGTTTCTTTATTAAACTCATATCAATCAGGCAGCTGCTCCAGTCACCCAGGAAACCACCTGTGATGGAGGCTTGGCTAGGTCCACGCAGGGTTCCCAGCCACCGTCTGACTAGCCCTAAAGGAAGCACTGCTGGATGGTAGCACTTCCTGCCTTTGCACCACCACCACCC
Source organism: Peromyscus eremicus (assembly GCF_949786415.1). Lineage (NCBI taxonomy): Eukaryota > Metazoa > Chordata > Mammalia > Rodentia > Cricetidae > Peromyscus > Peromyscus eremicus. The sequence continues at coordinate 22,303,606 of NC_081425.1, read as the reverse complement.
TGCCCAGGACCCCAAATCTTAACATACACTCTTCCTCAGGATCTCCAGCCCTTTCTTTACTATGAGTGTCAGCCCATGGCAATGTGAAATTATTTTAAATTAAAATACACACATACACAAGGAGCCTCTGTTTGACCTCACTGCTGAACTTGGTTTTGTGTTTTCCTTCCTTCTGCTACCACACTCTCTAACCATGGAGGAAAAGGTCATCTCTTGGACGCCAGTGAGGCCCTTGAAGTCTCCTTTGACCTTCTTTCTGCAGGGCTGTGGAAAGTTAACACAGAACCACCATTCTAGAAAAAACAATTCATAGTTTCTTAGTTAATATGTATATAACAAAAACTACCTAGGACATATGGTCGGCCAGGCTATGCTCTAAACAATTTATTGGTGGCAGTGGATAGCTCTTCATTTCACAAAGCCCACTAGATAATACATTACAGACTAACAGCCACTTGGCTTGCTATGCACAGGCCAGATCTACAATAAAGAGATTTTTCAGTGTAACAACACAGAAGTTTGGGGTTACCCACACCTGGGAAATTTGTAGGTTCCACATTCCTGGGTAAAGGTTTTTTTGTTTTGTTTTAAGTGGCATAAATAAAAATGGGCAACACCGATGTTTGCTTTCCAAAAGGAAAAGTTGATAGGGATCAGACTGTCCCAGTGATATGATTTCCCAAAATGTCTACGTGAGTGCCTTTGAAGCAAGGTTACATAAGATCTCATAATTATAAGCTTATATGTACAGCTTAATAGCTTAAAGGGTGCTTTTCAACTAATTTCAAGTTAACTGCTACAATTACCTTATGAAGAAAAAGAAGAAATATAATTAACTTGGGAAAGTAAAGGTCACAAAACTAGCAAACACAGAACTGAATCCCGAACTCTGAAGTTTGAAGTTCAAGTTTACCATCATCTCAGACCCCCTTAATTTAAGCTAAATTCGTATGACCATTTCACTTCCTTATTTATTTACATAAGCCTGGCAGGACCACAGTTTAGATTCCACAAATTTCCTATCTTGCCATAACCCTTATGAATTCTAAAACAGAAATAACACCGTGAAAAACATGAGGCCATAGCAGCATTGACATTCAGAGAGAAAACAATGGTAATTTGAACTGTGTATTAAATCGGTTTTTCAGATGCTCCCGATATATTTTTTAAATTTATTCTTCGACAATTTCATGTATCTTGACAAGGTGTCTGGATCGAGTCCATTTCTTCTCTCCAGCTTGCCTAGCCCCTCTCCAAACTCCACTCCCTCCCAACCTCACATCCTCTTTTTATAAAAATAAATAAACAACTGGATCCAATTAGTGCTGCCCGTATATACATAGGTCTAAAGGTATCCACTCAGGCCTAGACAACCACCAGAACCCTCTCCCTGTGGCCAACAACTATTGATAGCTCTTCATTCAGCTGCCTAGCGCTGGGGACCTGGGAGCCCCTCCCGACTCCATGTCAGATTTTTAACCGGGGCTGATCTTGTACAGATAACCACCGTGCTGTCAGTTCACATGGGCAATGGTACTGACATGTACAGGGGACAATACTACTTCACAGTACTCTTCGGCATCCTCTGACTCCTACGTTCTTCCCTCCCCCTGTTTTATATTGTTCCTTGAGCCTTGGTGGAAAACGGGTTCATACAGCTGTCCTGTGTGTGGACCAGCACCACTAAAATAAGAAGCCTCTCTAGCCGGGCGGTGGTGGCGCACGCCTTTAATCCCAGCACTCGGGAGGCAGAGCCAGGTGGATCTCTGTGAGTTCAAGGCCAGCCCGGGCTACCAAGTGAGTCCCAGGAAAGGCACAAAGCTACACAGAGAAACCCTGTCTCGAAAAACAAAAACAAAAACAAAAACAAAAACAAAAACAAAAAAAAAGAAGCCTCTGTAACAATAGTTCAGCTACACACACACACACAAATGAGCTCATGTGTATGTGTGCATGCGTGTGCGTGCGTGCGTGTGTACACACACATACACACGCACACACACAATTACAGAAAATTCAAAAAAAAATACTTTGCAAAAATCTCTACATGCCAAATAAATGTCAGGAAACTTATCTGTTATTAAAATAGCACAAGGAATTATATACAGTAGAGGTCAGATTTGTCAGCCAGTATTTTTAAAATCGCAAGCATGCAGTTAGTTGTTTTGTTCTGTTTGTCCGTTGTTGTAAGCCATGAATTAAATGTGTTCTTGGCAATAATCCTGAGCACTGAGGTCCATAGTACTGTGTTTCCAATACAGTAGGCGCCAAGGTATAGACACTCGGGAACAGAACTGCACCTAATTAATTTCATTCAACAAACATCTACTGAGTTACTACAGACCCTTGCTAGTGTCTGGCAGAGAATATATTAGGGGATTAAAGAAAAAAAACTCTCCATACTCTGTCAAAGGGAAGGCATCTAATATAGAAGCTACAGACTGAATACACAAGCACCCACTGACATTCAGTAGGCAGGCACCACGTATAGAAATGTGCTTGCAAGAAGTATGTGAAATAAAGTGAAATTTTCACAGTTTATCTTCTAAACAAGATGCCCTTTAAACACTAAAGTAATCTTGTAATGTAAGTCTGAGGACCGAAGTAGAACATCCCTGAAATATGTGGACCACTCTCTCAACACCAGACAAGGACGGGTGTAAAAAGCCTGCATTCAATATCACTTCATCCTCATCCACTGAAGACCATAGCAGCTGCCACTCTTAACCAGGCAGTGTCTAAACAGGAAGAAGTGAGTCAAAAATTCCCTCCAGAAAGTCTTTTTGAAAGTGAATGGTGACCTGCTGGGGACACGCTAGGCAATCCACTCCTCTGACACTATAATAAAACCTCTGTATAGGATCGGGAGCTATTTATAAAAATTCCTTGTATTGCTCAATGAGTTACTAAAAATAGCTAACTCATAAACAGTTTGCAAAGCTCATAACCTGCTAGTGAAAACAAATGACACCCTGGTATGTCCCTGGCTCCATGGCAGTCAATAGGTGTGTTTCCTCCATCTTAGTTGGTTGTATTGCTTAAGCGTCTTTATTTATATAGGAGACTAGGCCGTTTTTGCAACTTGTTGGTCAGGGACTCCCTGCTGAGTCCTTCATTTATCTCCTGTCCTGCTATTAATAACACAGTGCCTGATTTCAAGCACTACTTCGCACAGGTTTCTTCCACCCGGTTATAATTTACGTTAAGGGTGAAAATTTAACTCAGTTTCTCTCCTTAAAAAGTGCATGCTGTAAACCTCACACTTCACAGGAGATGGAAAAAAAAGACCCATGACGGCCTCCCAGATAGTCCCAGTCATCACGCTAAAGTGCTGTTCTTCTTCCAGCTATGAAAGTTCATATCGGAGTCGACACCTCAACCTTTACCATATCAGAAGCCTTGTCAAAGGCTGGCAGAACTGGTCTGAACCGCTGTCTGCCTCAAAGCTGCAGCTCCCCAGACCTTGTTTGAACAGTCAAAGCCCAGATTCACTCCCAGAACACTTCCTCTCCAAGCAATCCAGGCTTATTTAACCAGAAGAAATCTGAGTCCTAAGTACTAACAAGGAGAGGACACTAGATGGGTTGTGTGGGTTCCTCTAAAAAAGGCCTATTTGCTTCATGACAAATATTTCCCTGTAGAGTCACTGAGAAAGAATTTCGCACAGTTGCCCCCGACTGTGGTTATCAGTTTAAAAACCCCAACAAGTAATGATTGATTGTAATTTCTAAAATTTCTAAAACAAACAGCAATAATGAAGCAGATAATGCAATATAATGTACATGGGGGGGGGGGACTGCAAAGACATGAGGTCATATCATCTTACCTGGCAATCTTACAAGACACTGTTCAGATCATTTGGATGTTTTTTCTTACAATGCTAAAAAACATTAGTCTCGTCACAAAATAAATATTTTTCATCCATGGAGGAACTCAAAGATCACTCATGAATGCATCTTGAGAAATCATTTGAAAAACTGATGAGACAAAACAGGAGAGAAAACTCAGAAAAAGAAGCAGAAGAATATAAACCGACTAAGGACCGCAACACAGGCTTTGCCTTCAGAGTGCACTGAGTCAGGGCAGCGGCACATGCTAGCGAAGGAGTACAAAGAAGTGGATTCCATAAGCTCTTAGTGTTGGAGAGGTTAGAAGAATTTAAAGGTCTGATTGGAACAGGAAAGGCAAGAAAGAATGGGTAAATGTGAATTCCCAAGAAAGGAAAAAAAAAGGAAGAAAGAAAGCCTACACACCAAGAAATCTAATCATGGCTCTCACGCTTTAGTAAATACACAACCTGTCCTACTTGGGGTTACTATTGCTGCAATGAAACACCCTGACCAAAAACAAGCTTGGGAAGAAAGGGTTTATTTACCTAACACTTGTCACTGTTCATCAAAGAAAGTCAGGACAAGAACTCAAACAGGGCAGGAACCTGGAGGCAGGAGCTGATGCAGAGACCATGGAGGAGTGCTGTTTACTGACTTGTTCCCCATGGCTTGCTCAACCTGCTCTCTTATAGAACCCAGGACCACCAGCCCAGGGGTGGCAGCACCCACAGTGCACTGGGCCATCCCTCATCAATTGCTAATTAAGATAATACCCTAGAGGTGTGGCTACAGCCCGGTCTTGTGGAAGCATTCTGTCAGTTGAGGCTCCTTCCTCGCCAATGACTCTAGTTGGTATTAAGTTCACATAGAACTAGGAAGCACAACTGACCCTTGTCAGCCTGACACACAAACGCACCATGTTAAGCCCCAACCTTTCCTTTCTTGTTCATCCCCAAGATCACACATTAATAAAGACATCACAATATGAAACATTTTACAAACTTAAAAAGTCCCACAGTCTTATAAACTTAAACACTTTGAAATGGATTAAATCGCTGAATTTTAAGCCAGCCCCAATTAAATGTTTTCCTTTATAAGAGTTGCTGTGGTCATGATGTCTCTTCGCAACAACAGAACACTGATTAAGACAACCTCAATGATGCTGGTCTCTTAACCACAGCTAATTTCTCAGTTCCAGCTGACCAGTATCAATTGTCCCAGTAACACAAAGGTTTCATTTCAATGGTGCTGGTTTCTTGTTAATCATCGCTGACTTTTAGCCCCAGATGACCAGAACAACAGAATCTTAATTCAATATAACAAATGGCCCCAAAGAGTCTTTAAACTTCTCTCTGAAACTTCATAAGCAAGATTTCCATCATCTGCATTGCCCTCAACATATCTTCCAAGCTCCTACAGAACAGCTCCTCAAGCCCTGAATGGCTTTTCTAGCCCAAAGTTCTAAGTCCTTCCACGACCCTCCCCAAAACAAAATGATCAGGTCTGTCACAACAATACTCCACTATCCTGGTACCAATGCTGCCCCACTTTGGGATACTATTGCTGTGATGAAACACTATGGCCAAAAGCAAGTTGGAAAGGAAAGGATTTATTGGGTTTCTACTTCAACATTACTGTTTATCATCAAAGAAAGTCAGGACAGGAACTCAAACAGAGCGGGAACCTGGAGGCAGGAGCTGATGCAGAGGCCATGGAGAAGTGTTGCTTACTGGCTTGCTCCCCAAGGCTTGCGCAATTTGCTGGGCTCTCCCCAATCAATCACTAAATTCAGAATATGCCCTAAAAGGCTTACCAATAGACCTATCTTATGGAGGAATTTTCTCAACTGAGGCTCCTTTGCCTCCAATGACTCTGAGCTTGTAACAAGTTGACATAAAACTAGCCAGTTTTCATCCACAACAGTAAACAATCAACCTCAACCTATGGTGAGAATGTCTGGAGCTGCACTCACTGGGACGAAAATAAAATGAGACAAGAGGAGGGCTCTGCACCCCTCAACCCCAGATCCTCTGCAGCTGGCAGCAGAGTGCAAAGGGCAAAGACAAGTACCAGCTATTTCTTAATGGAAAGAAAGGGTGGCAGGGAAGACGGAGCCAAGGACCACAGAAAACCATTCCCAGTGAAAACTGGACCCTATAAAAGGATTCTCTTGTCTCCAAAGATCAGGAATCAGCTGACCTTTACACTTGCTATGGACCATTTCTTGTCACGTGACTCCATAAACCACTCCTGCACATCATTTTGAACTGAGAATCTAGCATGCTGATCTGGTCCCTCTTTACAGTAGGATGAGACAATGAACAGCTTGTCCATTTACTTCTCAGGTTTGTGTATGTGATAAGGCACATCCAGTCTACCTTCTTTGTACCCAAATATGACTTAAAGAGTGAATTTCTGATATTCTGTGTCTGAGCCTAGTGCTATAATGAGAGAAGACTGCTAGGCACGTGGGAAATGAATATATTTTGCCTCTAAAGGAATGTGAATATTCATGGCCA